>NW_020954546.1:30269388-30335196 GCF_900497805.2 Vombatus ursinus
TATATATATATATATATATATATATAGTGTGTGTGTGTGTATACATATTCACAAATTAAATTAGCCCCTGGGGGAAATTTCCTAGCTAAACATATCTCTCTGTGAACCTAAGTGTTCCAAAACACCTTTCTCCTGTGGGTGATTCCCACCCTTCCCTTCCACCATGGTGTTGCAGTAAGTGTTATAGAAAAAGTATACCTGAGAACCGGCTGGATGTAGGCCAATCATCTAGCAAAACTTTGAAGACTATAGGATTAGAGGATTTGGAATTGGGAGAGTTCTCCTTTGGTCCCACCTCATCCCTTTAGAGAGGGTAAAAATGAAGCCCAGAGTGCTAAGTGGCAAAGCCAAGATTAAACATTCCAGTTCCCAGATTGGTTTGCCACAAGGAGAAATCAAGAGGAAGAAATGAGGTTTGGCAACAAAGATGGGAAAGTGGTTGTAGTGCAATGAGATGGGTCTGAAGACCTGGGTTTTGCTACTTAATAGTTATATAATCTTTGAAAACAGATTTCAGGTATCTGAGCCTCAGTTTTCTCTTCTATAAAATGGAGATGCCATTGTGCTACTGATCTCACATAGTAATATGTGGGTAAAAAAACTAACCAGTTCTTTGGGGGGAAAATGTGCAAAGGACACATTTTTAAGTTTAATCTGTACTATTCCTGTCTTTTTCATCACTTTCTTAAGTCTAGACAACAGCAAAATAATAGATCAAGTTCTGATTGTAGGTTAGATTTCCAGGCTATACATTCTTCCAGAATACTATCATATTACACAACAAACTTTCTTTGGCCTGGAGATGCAAAATGGATACATGCATCTCCCCTTAGAAAAGTGGTGTGTGTGTGCATGCGTGTGTGTGTGTGTGTGTGTGTGTGTGTGTGTGTGTGTGTATGCTCATACATTGATTGAAGAGCTAAGTTTCCAAGAGGCACAAATCCAGAGCCAAATCATTTACATCATGAGAAGGGCACCAATGCAAATACTAGGATTCTGAAAGCAATCACATTTGAAAAAGGACCTTTTTGCCATTTGCTTGTTGGAAGAAAAAAACTTTACATTTTTCTTCTTCTTTTTAATCTTTGCTCCAAGGGTTAGCTAAGCTAGGTAAAGGAGGGGAGTGAAAGGAGTATATTCAGAACTGAATATGATGTAAAAACAGAAAGCATTCATAAAAATAAGATAACAGGAGGAGAGGAGCCACCTTCCTTAAACCTCTTCCCTGGATGGCAAGACCATTTAGGGCAGGATTTACATGAATAGAGTGAATACAAAGGAGGCACCCTGGAGGGACTGGCTCCTTTGCTCTGTTTCCCTCTCCTTTACCTTTTTCTTCCTTTTCCCAAAACAGGCTACAGCCCCATGGACAACTGTAGCCCAACTGTAGTGAGTAACTCCAGGAATATTAGAGGGTTTGGCTCAGGGGTTCTTAAACTTATTGTTGTCATAGACTCCTTTGCAGTCTGGGGAAACCTATAGATCCTTTCCCAGAATCATAATGTGATTAAAATAATTGAATGAAATGGTAAATTTCAATTAAAGGTTGGTGAAAATAAAGATGTATTTTTTTTCCAGATTCAAGGTCATAGACTCCTTTAAATCTATCCATGGATACAAAGGGTTTGTGGACCCCAGGCTAAGAATCCCTGGTTTAGCTTAAAATAGGCACTGTATATTAGGAGCCTTAGAACCTAGTCTTGGTTCTGCCTCTAAGAAGCTGTGTGACCTTAGGCAAGTCATTTCACCTATCTGGGATTCAGCTTCTTAATTTCTTTTTTTTTCAGCTTCTTAATTTCTAAAGCAAAGGAGTTGGACTAAATGATCTTTATGATTCCTTCTCTCTAATGTTCTGTAATATACACATGTATCTACAGTTATAATAAAACATACATTTATTAATATAGCATAACCCACCATGACACAGTGTGATCTAACATAATATAATACATATATGACAATGTGATGTTGTACATAGGAGCTGGTCTAGGAGTCACAGAGAGCTGGGTTCAAGTTCTGCCTCTGATATTTGAACCAGCTGTGTAGTCATGGTCAAATATTTTAACTTCTTGGTGTACCAGGTAACTTCCTGAAATTATTAGTTGTGGAAGTAAAAACAGTGACTTGCTTGAGTTCTCCCCTAAACCCCTCCAAATACCTCTAAAATGATTCTAAACAAATTCTAGAGTAGCAGAACCCACAAAAAGACAGAGTGAAACAAATTTCCAGCCCAAGACAACCTGGATGGTTGATTGGGAAGGTCTATTGTTTTTGGCTGGGAGAGGAGTGCAGTTCAGCCTGGGTGAGCAGGCAAAGACCAGGTCTCAGTGATCCAGGAGCAAGCCTCAGGGGACTGAATCACAGGAAGTTGTTGTGGTTTCCAGCCTTCTCAACCCACAAACATCAAAGACAACTTAGAAGGTCAATAGGAAAGGTCTGTGACCAAGGTGCAAGAGAAGCTCAGTCCTAGCCCTAGTCCTGGCACAACCCAGAATGGCAGCTGCTTCTGGAGCTCTTGGCCCACCGACTGAGGGGGAATAGAGTGGATGATCATAGGGGGATTGCAGGGATCTCTTTGCTGGTGCTGAGGCAAGAATCTCTTGCTTTGCCTATTACTGGATCTGGGTCACAGTTCTGAATGGTGGTCATGGGGTGAGGAGGAACACTGGCATGGTGGAGCTTGTAGTAGCAATGGAGAGGGAATTCTCCTCATAGTTTCCAGGCAGAAAAGAGTGCTTGTAGTCACTCCTAGACCAGAGCACAGGCCAGGAAAGGAGTAAACACCTCACCTTTGATTGTACTACCTTAGAAGAATGGAAAATTTATAGGTCCCTAGAATTATCTCTGAAAACAGTTGCACAAAAACCCAGAAGCTTGGGACTGTACATTCTCCACACTGGAAGCAGACCCTTACCTTAACAAAGAGTTTAAAACTCAAGTAATTGTCTGGGAACATGAAATCAGACCACAGAATCTTTCTTTGCTGACAAAGAAGATCAAAACCTACAACCAGAAGAAGACAACAAAGTCAAAGCTCCTACATACAAAGCCTCCAAGAAAAATATGAATCAGTTACAGTCTATGGAAGAGCTCAAAAAGGATTTTGAGAAGCAAGTAAGAGAAGTAGAGGACAAACTGGGAAAAGAAATGAGAATGATGCAAGAAAATCATTAAAAACAAGTCAACAGCTTGCTAAAGAGGACCCAAAAAATAGGGAAGAAAATAACACCTTAAAAATAGCCTAATCCAAATGGTAAAAGAGGTCCAAAAAGCCAATGAGGAGAAGAATGCTTTAAAAAGCAGAATTGGCCAAATGGAAAAGGAAGTCCAAAAGCTTACTGAAGAAAATACTTCCTTAAAAATCAGAATGGAGTAAATGGAGGCTAGTGACTTTATGTGAAATCAAGACATTGTAAAATAAAACCAAAAGAATGAAAAAATAGAAGGCAATGTGAAATATCTCATTGGAAAAATAACTGACCTGGAAAAAGATACAGGAGAGATAATTTAAAAATTATTGGACTATCTGAAAGCCATGATCAAAAAAAGGGCTTAGACATCATCTTTCAAGAAATGATCAAGGAAAACTGCCCTAATATTCTAGAACCAGAGGGTAAAATAGAAATGGAAAGAATCCACCAATCACCTCCTGAAAGAGATCCCCAAAGGAAAACTCCTAGGAATATTGTAGCCAAATTCCAGAGTTCCCAGGTCAAGGAGAAAATATTGTAAGCAGTCAGAAAGAAACAATACAAGTATTGTGGAAATACAATCAGGATAACACAAGATTTAGCAGCTCCTACATTAAGGGACCAGAGGGCTTGGAATATAATATTCCGGAGGTCAAAGGAGATAGGATTACAACCAAGAATCACCTATTCAGCAAAACTGAGTGTAATCCTTCAGGGGAAAAAATTGACATGCAGTGAAATAGAGGACTTTCAAGCATTCTTGATGAAAAGACCAGAGGTAAATAGAAAATTTGACTTTCAAATACAAGGCTTAAGAGAGCATGAAGAGGTAAACAGGAAACAGAAATCATAAGGGGCTTATTAAGGTTGAACTGTTTACCTTCCTACATGGAAAGATGATACTTGAAACTCATGAGACCTTTGTATTAGGGTAGTTAGAGGAAAAAAATTACATATATATGTATATATATATATATCTATTTGTATATATATATATAGATAGATAGAGAGAGAGAGGGTACAGGGTGAGTTGAAGATGAAGGGGTGATATCTGCAGAATAAAATTAAAGGGTGAGAGAGGATTATACTGGGAAAAGGAGAAAGGGAGAGGTAGAATGGTGTAGATTATCTCACACAAAACAGACAAGAAAAGGCTTTTACAGTGGAGGGGAAGTGGGGGAAGGTGAAAGGGAATGAGTGAATCTTATTCTCATCAGATTTGGCTTAAGGAGGGAATAATATACACACTCAATTGGGTATGGAAATCTATCTTACCCTACAGGAAAATAGGGGGAAAGGGGACAAGGGGGGGGAAGAGAGAGGGGAGGGCAGATTGGGGGAGGGGATAATTAGAAGCAAACACTTCTGAGGAGGGACAGGGTCAAAAGAGAGAATAGAATAAACAGGGGGTGAGATAAGATGAAAGGAAGTATAGTTAGTTTTTCACAACATGCCTACTATGGAAATGTTTTGCATGACTACACATGCATAACCTGTACCGAGTTGCTTGCCTTCTCAATGAGGGTGGCTGGGGAGGGAGGAAGGGAGAAAATTTGGAACGCAAAGTTTTAAAAACAAATGTTAAAATTTTGTTTTCACATGCAACTGGGAAATAAGATATACAGGGAATGGGGTATAGAAATCTATTCTGTCCTACAGGACAATAGAAAGGGAAGGGGATAAGAGAAGGGGAGAGATAGATGGGAGGGCAGATTAGGGGAAGGGGTATTCAGAATGCACTCTGTCTTGGGGTGGGGGGAGGGATGAGATGGGAAGAAAATTTGGAACTCAAAATCTTGTGGAAGTGAATGTTGAAAACTAAAAACAGATAAATTAACAAAAAAATAAAAAGAATTTGGATGCTGAAATTATTAGTTTCAGAGAAGGTGCTTATCTGCTTTGGTGGAGGGAGGTTTTTTGCCAAGAATTCCATACATTCACAAAATCATAGGAACAGGTCATCTTCTCCCACCAAAACAAATAAACCACAATCAGGATACACTTACACACACACACACACACATACATATACACATACATATACATACACACCTATGTGTATATAAGTATATATACACCTATATACATGCATACATACATACATACACACATATATTTATCTCTAAGGAGCAGCATCGCATTTTGCGTTGAAGGCCAACCTTGTAGTTAGGAAGACCAGGGATCAAGTCAAAATATGATTATGTGCAAGTCATAACTATTCTCATTCCCTGAGTCAGCTCTCTAAGACTACATTACAGATAAGTAGTTGATCTGCATTGGTGGTGGGCAGTTCTCTTGCCACTGTGCTTTGATGACTAGAGGAGAGAATGAAGCTGAAGGTTTTGTGCAGCTCTGCCTCGCTTAAATCCAGTTTACATGCAAGTGAAAACAACACCCTCATGATGTCATAGGTCTTTGTCTGGAATGGACCACCAACATCAACAACCCCACATGAATAATATAATAATGGATGATGACCCCAAAAACCATTTTTAGTCATAGCATGTGCAGAAAAAAAGAGCAGGCAGTGTATTTATTGGTAGGAGTTAATTGGAAAATTAACAAACTACCTTCCTAGCCTATACCTGTCAACAAAAAAATGTTCTCACAAGAAACCTTAGCACACCACCACCACAGGGTGTCCATCGTTTCCTAATGAGCATGGACAATAAGCCCCAGCCATTCTGTGGGTAGGGCAGGAGCGTGTGTTTTGGGTTGGGGGGAAGGGATGGTGGTCACATAATTGCAGGCAAATCCAAGACTAATGATGCTTTCAAAAGAAGACTGAAGGATGGATTCAGCAGGCTACAAGGATACAGACTGTCAATGTGATTCACTGAGTAATTATGGAATAATACAGTGTAAACTATTAGGAGATAATAATAATAAGTCAGGATTGACTCATCTCTTTGAAGACTTGGGCCTGACAAACCTGCCAGGTATTTGTTATCTCTCCTAGTCTGTGCACCAATGTACCGTGAGCCAAGGCAGGCAGCTGAATTCAAACTAGACAGATCTATTATCCTTTTTTACATTAAAACTGCGTGAACGCAGCGGAGAAAACAGAAATGCATTTAGGCTAATATCAGCGCCCATTTCCAGGTAAAATGATAATTGTCAGTCACCTAAAGTCCTCCAAAATGAAACGTTCTCAGTCCAAAGTAGAAAAAAAATGTAGTGATGATCTCAGGATATGTGGAAATATCTTGCAAAGAAAGGTTTTGGCATACTAAGTGAAGTGAGTATACGGAACTTAGGAGTCAGTTCACTTGAATTCGACACCTGCTTTGTGCCAGGTACTGTGCTAGCCTGATGGGGATATAAATACAAAACACTAAAATTAAAAAAAAATAACAAAACCAAACAAAAAAATGTCAGTTCCTGCCCTCAAGGATTTTATATTCCATTGGAGAGACAAAATATTCATCTCAATTCAATTAGTCTTCAATAAGAGGCTTCTAGGTGCCTGAGGCTGGGGATAAAAAGGTGAGAACAAACAGTCCTTGTTCTTTAAGGAGCTTATATTGTAACTGGAAGGATACAACAGGTACACAGATAAATAAGCACCAGATGTACACAAAATAATACAAACTAATTTCAAGAGGGAGAAGGATGGGGAGGAGGGAGATGGGAGATCAGAGATCCAAAAATACCTCCAGTATTGATCTGAGTTTTGAAGGAAGCTAAAGAGGGCTGGGCAGCTAAGTGGCTCAGTGGTTAGAGTGTCAGTCCCAAGTGAGGAAGACTTGTCTTTCTGAGTTCAAATCTGACCTCAGACACTTACTAGCTGTTTGACCCAGGGCAAGTCACTTAATCCTGTTAGCCTCAGTTTCCTCATCTATGAAATGAGCTGGAGAAGGAAATATCTCCAGTATCTTTGCCAAGAAAATCCCTAATGGGGTCACTGAGAGTCAGACATGATTGAAAAATGACTAAATAAAAACTAAAGAGATTCTACAGGAGAGAGTGAATTACAAGAATCTGGGACAGCTTGTACAAAAGACTGTGCAATGGTAGGAAATGGAATGCACTGCATGGAGGACAACAAGCAGCCCAGTTTGACTAGAATGGAGACATTTCAACTTGCAGTAATACAAATAAAACTGGATAGAAAGCTGGGAGACAGATTAGGGAGGACTCTAAATAGTGAGGGGGTTTTTAATGTGTGCTAGAGGCAATACAGAGCAGCAGAGATGATTTTTAAGTAGGGGAGCTACACACCTGTCCTCAGGAATACCAACATGACAGCTGTATAGACGATGTGTCAAAGGGAGGTGAGACTGGCAACGGAGAGATCAATTAGCAGGCTATCATAATAGTCCAGGCAAGGTATGATGAGGGCCTGAATTAGGATGCTGACTGTGTACAATGAAAGAAGAGGCTAGATACAAGAGATATTTTGATTTAAAGATGTGAGAATGCTAGGCACTAACTTATTTTACAGACCAGGAAGCCTCAAACTTGAGGAATTTTCATCCTAAAAAACAATGTGGTACAGTGGAAAGATCACTGACTAAAGACAGAGGACCGGCATTAAAATCTCAGCTTTGGTGCTTACTACCTGTGTAACTTTGGGTAACTTTCCTGGGTCTCAGTTTCCTTATCTGTAAAATGAGGGGATTGGGTTAGATGGATTCTGAGTTCCCTTCTAGCTCTACATCTAGAATTCTATGATATGGGACGGTGCATATGGGGGTAGGGTGGAGGGGAGGGAAAGGAACCATTAGCTCATTTTACTGAATCCAAAATCTTAGAGAAATTTTTAGGCTTGAGGACATTATGTACTAGACTGTGGCCATTGCTGGTGATCTGATGGTGTGGTTTTAGCGTAGTGAGCTTTGCAAGTGCCTCCCCCCCCCCCAAGAAGAGATGGAAGGGAGGTAGGTCCTAGGAACTATGACCTTGGGGTCAGGGATAGACGTATGTAAGACAAAATCATTAGATGATCAATGGCTGGCAGAGGATCGTAGCTCTCCAGCCAAGACCCCAGAGACCATCTGCCCCAATCTTCTCATTTTATAGATGAAGAAGTTGAGACATACAAAGGATAAGTGACTTGCCACAGCTAGTAAGTATTTGAGGCAGAATTCCAACTGAGGTTTTTCTGACTCCAAGTTCAGAACCTCATCCACTGTGCCAAACTGCCCCTCATAGGTGATGTCAGAACCAGCAAGGTGCTACTAAGGGGAAAAAAACCAAACAAATAAACAAACAAACTGTGTGGCCATGACAACTCAGAGGCTGGGGCACCAGGTAGCTAGAAGCCATAGCCATGTCTGGAGGAATAGAAGATATCAAAATTCAAAGTCAGTCTGAGGTAAATTAGCTTTGCCTGGGGCTATATCCAAGCATGGACATTGCTATTATTCCAGGGAAAGAGACTGTGCAGTGGGTACAGGGTATGGCAGCAGAAGGGGAGGAGCCTAAAATCATCACCTTGGAACTGAAAAGGACCTTCAAGGTGACTTAGTCCAGTTTATTTTACAAAAAACTGGCAACTGGCACTCAGAGATATTAAACAATTTGCCCTAGGCTACAAAAGTAATAAACATCAGGGATAGAATTTGAACCCTGGTCCTCATGCTCCAAATCAAGGGCTCTTCCCACTGAACTATATTGAACTTACTGATATTCAGCTTAATGTCATGTGGTCTGATGGGAATCAGGAAACCTGGATTTGATTCCCAGATCTATCACTAATTATCTGTGTGGCCTTGGGCAAAGTACTTCACCAACTAGATCTTTCATTTCAAGCAATTAATTAATAAGCATTATTTTAATTAAGCACTTCTCCTTGTCAGGCACTGAGCATACAAAGAAAGGCAAAGAAAAAAACAGTCTGTGTCCTCAAGGAGCTTACATTCTATTTCCCCCCCATATAATGAGAGGATTGCAAAGAGATCAAAAGAAAACAAAAAGAACATATATATGTATATGTATGTATGTATCTATCTTTATACACACACAGTATTTATAGTGGCTCATCTTTTGTGGTGACAAAGAATTGTAAATTGAGGGGATACTCATCAGATGGGGAATGGATGAATAAGCTGTGGTTTATGATTGTGATAGAATACTACCATGCTATAAGAAATGACAAGCAGGATGGTTTTACAAAAATCTAGGAAGACATATATGAACTGATGCAAAGTGAGCAGAACCAGGAGAACATTGTACACAGTAAGAGCAATATTGTAATGATGATCAACTGTGAAAGACTTAGCTACTCTGATCGATACAGTGATTCATGACAATTCCAAAGGATAAATGGTGAAAAATACTATTCACCTTTAGAGAGAAAACTGATAAACTCTGAGTGCAGACTGAAGCATTTTTTTCACTTTATTTTTCTTGCTTTTTTTTTGCAATGTGGCTAATACAGAAATATGTTTTGCATGATTTCACATGTATAATGCAATTATATTGCTTGCTTTCCCAATGGGTGGGGGAAGTGCTGGTGGGAAGGAGAGGATTTGGAACTCAAGATTTTAAAAATGAATGTTAAAAATAAATAAAACTGAAAATAAAATATAAAGTTTATTTCAACATAATGTATAAAAATAAAATGAAGGGATTGAACTGGATGACTTCTAAGGTTCCTCCTAAGTCTAATTATCCAGAGTTTCCTTCACCTCTCAGAGTAAACATTGCCTGGTTTCATTTATAAATTGCTGTCTGAGCTAGGAGCCAAGATAGTGGAGTAAGCAGTAAATCATCATATTTCTTCCATATTCACCTCCAAAGAACCATAAAACATTGCCCCTAAACAAATCCTGGAATAGCAGAACCAGCAAAAAGACAGGGTGCAACAATCTTTTTGCCCAAGAAACTTAGAAGATCTGCAGTAAATGTCTGTTTCACTAGGGTAAAAGGGGAGCACAGCCCAGGACAGGAAACATCCTAGCAAACCAGCAAGAGATCCTGAGCCCCAGTGCAGTAGAGCAGGCAAATGCCAATACCAGGACCACCCACATGCCTTAGCATAGCCAGGGAAATGGGCAGATTCCAGCTTCAAGAACTGCCACATACTGCAGTGTAGCTCCAAGCGAATAGACAGCCTCCATTGACCAAAGTGTTCAGTATAGCCCTGGGGAAACTCAGAAACACCCCACTGGCCTAAGCACTCACCAACACTAGGTCCCAGGTTCACCACCAGGTAAATAGCCAGGCCCTGTAGCCCCTGACACAATTTGCCTGAGACAGTGCCCCTTCTACTCCAGGAGAAGATGTCAAATTTAAAAGAAAGGAAAAAGGCCAAAAAGATGAACAAATACTAACAACAAAAAATAATCTGACCAGAGAAAGTTATTATGGTGGCAGGGAAGATCAAGATACAGACTCAGAAGAGGACAACAATAACAAAACACCTATGAGCAAAGCCTCAACCAAAAATGGAAAGTGACCTCAAGCCCAGAAAGAACTCATAGAAGAGATCAAAAAAGAGCTTAAAAATCGTATGAGAGGTAAAAGGAAAAATGGGAAAAGAAATGAGAGTGATGCAAGATAATTATGAAAAGAGAGTCAACAGCTTGGAAAAAGAAAACAACTGCTTAAAAAGTAGAATTGGCCAAATGGAAGAGAAGATATATGAAGTACAAAAGATAACTGAAGAAAAAAACTCCTTAAAAGTTAGAATTTAGCAAGTAATGATGTCTTTGAGACATCAAGAATCAATCAAACAAATTCAAAAGAATTAAAAAAAAACAGAAGAAACTGTAAAATACCTCATTGGAAAAACAACTGACCTGGAAATAGATCCAGGAGAGACAATATCAGAATCACTGGACTACCTGAAAGCCATAATTAAAAGGAGGACCTGGACAGCATCTTTCAAGAAATTGTCAAGGAAACTGCTTGGATATCTTGGAACCAGAGGGCAAAATAGGCATTGAAAGAATCCACTGATCACCTCAGGGAAGAGATCCCCAAATAAAAATTACAAGGAACATTATAGCCAAATTATAGAACTATCACATCAAGGAAAAAATACTACAAGTGACCAGAAAGAAATAATTCAAATATCAGGGAGCCACAGTCAGGATTACATGGAATGTTGCAACTGCAAAATGAAAATCAGAGGTCATGGAACAAAATATTCTGGAAGAGAAAGGAGGTAGGACTACAACCAAGAATCACTTACCTGGCAAAAGGAAGCATAATACTTCAAGGGAAAAATGGTCATTCAATTTAATAGAAAGGTTTCAAGGAGCTGGTTTTATGGGAAAAAAAAGATAAATAAGCCATTGGTTAATTTGATTTTAAAAAAAGAAGACAACTGATCAATATCCGATATCAAAAATGAATAAACCCACCTTAGAAAAAGAAATTGAACAAGCTATTAATGAACTCCCTGGGAAAAAACCTCCAGGGCCAGATAGGTTCACAAGTGAATTCTACCAAACATTTAAAGAACAATTAATTTCAATATTATATAAACTATTTGGAAAAATAGGCAAAGAAGGAATCCTACCAAACTCCTTTTATGATACAAATATGGTGCTGATACCTAAACCAGGAAGAGCAAAAACAGAGAAAGAAAATTATAGACCAATTTCCCTAATGAATATCGATGCAAAAATTTTGAATAAAATAGTAGCAAGAATTATACACTATGACCAGGTGGGATTTATACCAGGAATGCAGGGTAGGCTCAATATTAGGAAAATTATCAACATAATTGACCATATCAATAACAAAACCAACAGAAATCATATGATTATCTTAATAGATGAGATGCAGAAAAAGACTTTGATAAAGTACAGCATCCATTCCTATTAAAAACACTGGAGAGCATAGGAATAAAGGAAGCATTCCTTAAAATGATAAGCAGTATCTATCCAAAACCCTCTGCAAGCATTATATGTAATGAGGATAAGCTAGAAGCTTTCCCAAGAACATCAGAGGTGAAGTAAAGATGCCATTTTTATTCAATATAGTACTAGCAACGTTAGCTATAGCAGTAAGAGAAGAAAAAGAAATCAATGGTCTTTTCCCCAACATGGTGCTGAAGACAAAGAAGGAAGCGATTGTCACCCCCCCACCCCCAAGAAAGAAGCCAAGTCCAAGAACTTGAAGACTAAGAAGGCAGTGTTGAAGGGTGTTCATAGCCACAAAAAGAAGATCCAAGCATCTCACACCTTCCAGCGACCCAAGACACTAAGACTTTGATGGCAGCCCAAATACCCTCAGAAAAGTGCCCCTTCAGGAAACAAGCTTGACCACTATGCCATCATTAAATTTCCCTTGACAACTGAGTCTGCTGTGAAGATGTTTGAGGACAACAATACCCCATCTTCATTGTGGATGTCAAGGCCAACAAGCATCAGATCAAGCAGGCAGTAAAGAAGCTGTATGACATTGATGTGGCCAAGGTCAGCACACTGATCCAGCCTCATGCAGAGGAGGCCTATGTCTGACTTGCTCCAGATGATGATGCTTTAGATGTTGTCAACAAAATTGGAATCATTTAAACTGTGTCCAGCTATCCCATTTCACCTACATTAAAAAGTTTTCTAGTAAAAAAAAATCAAAGGAATTAGAATAGACAATGAGGAAATAAAACTATCACTCTTTGCAGGTGATATGATGTTATACTTACAGAATTCTAGAGAATCAACTAAAAAACTACTTGAAATAATTAACAACTTTAGCAAAGTTGTAGGATATAAGAAAAATTTACATAAATCATCAGCATTTCTTTATATGACCAACAAAGCCCAAAAACAAGAGATAGAAAGAAAAAGCCCGTCTAAAATAACTGTAAATGACATAAAATACTTGGGAGTCTACCTGCCAAGACAAACCCAGGAACTCTATGGACACAATTATAAAACACTTTTCACACAAATAAAGTCATATCTAAACAATTGGGAAAATATCAATTGCTCACGTGTAGTCTGAGCCAATAAAAGAAATGACAATTCTACCTAATTTACTTATTCAGTGCTATACCAATCAAATTACCAAAAATTATTTTATAGAGCTAGAAAAAATAACAACAACATTCATCTGAAAGAACAAAAGGTTAAGAATACAAAGAGAATTAATGAAAAAAATACAAAGGAAGTTGGCCTGGAAATACCAGATCTCAAACTATATTATGAAGTAGTAATCATCAAAAGTATCTGGTACTGGCTAAGAAATAGAGTGGTAGATCAGTGGAATAGATTAGCTATGCAAGACACAATAGCAAATGATCATAGTAACCCAGTGTTTGATATACCCAAAGACCCCAACCTTTGGGATAAGAACTCACTATTTGATAAAAAATGCTGGGAAAACTGGAAAGCAATAGGGTACAAACTAGGTATAGACTGACATCTCCCACCAAATACCAAGATAAGGTCAAAATGGGCACATGATTTATCACCATAGGCAAATTAGAAGAGCAAGGAATAGTCTACCTGTCAGATCTATGGAGAAGGGAAGAATTCATGACTGAACAAGAGATAGAGAGCATTAAAAAATGCAAATAGATAATTTTGATCATATTAAATTAAAAAGGTTTTGTACAAACAAAGCCCAATGCAACCAAGATTAGAAGGAAAGAAGAAAGTTGGAAAATAATCTTTACAGTATCTCTGATAAAAGCCCCATTTCTCAAATATCTAGAGAACTGTGTCAAATTTAGAAGAATACAAGCCATTCCTTATCTGGTAAATGGTCAAAGAATATGAACAGTTTTCAGATGGAAATCAAAGCTATCTATAAGCATATGAAAAAATGCTCTAAATTACTTTTCATTAGCAAAATGCAAATTAAAGCAACTCTGGGGTACCACCTCACACCTATGAGATTGGCTAATGTGACAAAAAAGGAAAATGATAAATGTTGAAGAGGATGTGGGAATATTGGGACACTAAAGCACTGTTGGTCAAGTTGTGAACTGATCCAAACATTTTGGAGAGCAATTTGGCACTATGCCCAAAGGGCGACCAAAATGTGCATACTCTTTGATCCAACAATACCATTACCATGTCTATATCCCAAAGAGATCATAAAAAAGAGAAAATGACCTACATGTGTAAAAATATTTATAGCAACACTTTTTGTGGTGGCAAAATATTGGAAATTAATGGGATGCCCACCCACTGGGGAATGGCTGAACAAGCTGTGGTACATGAATGTAATGGAATACAACTGTACAATAAGAAATGATGAACAGGCAGATTTCAGAAAAACCTGAAAAGACTTGTATGAACTGATGGAAAGTGAAATCAGCAGAACTAGGAAAACATCGTATACAATATCAGAAACATTGTATTATGATCAATCTTGAATGACTCTTCTCAGCAACACAATGATCCAAGACAAGTACAAAAGACTCACAAAGTAAAATGATGTCCACATCCAGATAAAGAACTAATGGACTCTGAATACAGATTGAAGAATACTTTTTTCACTTACTTTATTCTTTTTTGTCTTTTTTCATTTTGATCTGTTTCTTCTTTCACAATTAATATGGAAATGTTTTATAGAATAGCACATGTATGACCTACATCAAATTGCCTCCCATTTTAGGAAGGGGAGGGAGGGAGGGAGGTAGGGAGGAAGAAAAATTTGGATCTCAAAATTTTGTAGAAATGAATGCTAAACATTGTCTCGACATGTTATTGGGGAAAAATACTATTAAAACAACACAAATAAAACCCAAAAAAGGGTTGTAGAAGTCTTTTCTAAAAATAAACTGCTATCTGAGAGCTACAAGCTCTTTAGATGCTGCCAAGCACAGGAATATGAGTGGGACTGAGTTGGTGATTAGCCAATCAATTATCATTTCTTGAACACTTACTCCCTTCCAGGAACTATGCTCAGGTGCTGGAGATAAAATAGTTAAACACTCCTTGCCCTCAAGGAACTTATTATTATTATTATTGTTGGTGGTGTTGTTCTCATTCTACTATAGGGATATGACGTATATGGTGGAATAGTGACCCAGAAATGGAGCTTTGTTCTAGGTGGTCAAAGACATTGTGTTTAATCATTGGAAAGTTGATTGTTCTGACTTTTAGCTATTGTTCTTTGAGCAAAAGAAAAGTGGGGTGAGACTGGAGTTCTGGAGAAGGTTACAGCAGGGGAGTTGACAAGTATTCACATTGACAAGGTATCCTGTTGGCTGACTGGATGAAATGAAAGATAGGAGGCAAATGATATTATCGTTCACATCATATTTTAAGTTTCACGAAACCTTTCACATACTGTCTGTTATCTTCTTTATTCTCACTCAGACCCTACATAAATTAAGTGCTACAAATATCACCATTTTACAGATTAGGATGTCAATACTTAGAGAACTTAGGTGCATTCCTATGGTCACAAAGACAGTCAGTGACAAAAACAGAGTCTAAACTGGCTTCCCCTTATGTCCAAACATAGCACAATTTTCTAGTGGATAGAGACAGGAAGTCAGGGGACAGAGAATAGGACAGTCCTAATAATTATCATTCTTAGCTGGCCTAGGGCCTTTGATGAACTCAATTCTCAAATATATCCTGGGCCTGACCACTATCGAAACCTCTTCCTCAAATATATTCTGGCCCCACACCAACACTCCCAGGTGCTATTAGCCCACCTGAAGGGCGAGGGCCTCACAGAGTGGACAGAAAGGCTAGCACACTGTCACCAGAGGGCAGAGCATGGAACTGGATCCAGATTTACCAATTATGGCTTTATGAGGAGCTGAGCCAAATTTGGGGTCGTGACAAATGAATGGGCATCTGCTATTAGACTGTGGGTCATTCGTTAGAAAGCCTCTCTTTTTTCTTTCCCATTTCATAACTTTGATTCATTAACTCAGTATGCTGGAATTACAAGGACAGCAAGGGTTGCATTTTAAACAGGCAAATATGATGACTTTAAAAGTGGCCTTCCTAAAAAGGTTAATATTATAAATGCATTTGAAATGTCTAATACATTATCATATGCCATGAAGATGGAAATGTCATGAGTAGTGAAACCTGAAGAAAAAAGAAAAAGTTTAAAAAAGAAAAGAAACAAATACTTTTGACCTCTGTTGAAGGGCCATGTTGATTCATTAGATTTCCAGACATATTAGAAAATATCCTTGATCTATCCTAACTAACCAGGCCTTTGGATTATGGGTAAACTTCAACCTCTTTCCAAATAGCATTCAAATCACAGGCTTATGATTTTACCCCACTGGATACACAATCTCCTCCCTATCCCATCTTTCATAGAGTTGCCAGATTAACTATCCTTAATGACTACTTTTATAATGCCTTTTACTAGCTCAAGGACTCAGAGTGGCTTCCTACTGCCCATTATATATTTCAATGGATCTGAGATCTCAGAAATGTGAGTGCTTTCTCCAGTGTTGCATATTACAACCCATCTACACCTTCTCATCCTATAAGATCCTTGTCCACCTTCTCCCATGAATCATCCAAAAGATGTTACATCATCATTCTGAGGATCTTCCTCAGGGATTATCTTAAAAGTACAAGGGCACTAAGGCTACACACAGGCTTTCTATCTGGGACCCCTCACTCACATTGATACCCCTCTCCTTTTCCACTCATGTGTCTTTAAAGACATCTTTTATAGTACTTGGGCATCATTGTCATTATAATATGCTATTGATTCCTACCATTTTCCTCTTCTTTGTCCTTTGGGTTGTCCATCATTTTTGATTCTTCAGAGACTGTTATGGTATAGTCTGTGATTTATAGTCATATGATATCATCAGAAGAATGGTAGTATATAAAAGATGAACATCTAATCTGGGGAGAAGCTTTGGGGATACATACTATACAATTTTCCAAATGCAATATGGCTTATTCTCTTCCATTACCCTATTCTTGGCTCAGCTCATTGTCTATGCATATATGTATATATATGTGTGTGTGTATGTGTGTGTGTGTAAACATATACACATATACATACTTATATAAGCTTACATATGTATATGTGTATATGTACATAGTCATTTCAGATGGACAGTAAGTTCATTATGCATATATTTAAAATCTTTAACAGACACTTCAAATGGACAAAGAGTTAGGCTAAGAATTGAGTACTAGAAGGAGCAGATTTGGGAAATGTATAGACTAGGAAATTACATGTAAGGTGTGCTCGAAATCTTGGCCTCGTTTTAAGCATTGATGACTCTCTAAGCATAAAACTGCAATAGAATGTCTAGGACAGGGGTGGGGAACCTGCAGCTTTGAGGCCATATGGGGCCCTCTAAGTCCTCAAGTGCGGCCCTTTGACTAAATCCAAACTTTACAGAATGAATTTTTTTATTTAAGGGGATTTATTCTGTGAAGTTTGGATTCAGGAAAAGGGCTACACTTGAGGACCTAGAGGGCCACATATGGCCTCAAAGCTGCAGGTTCCCCACCCCTGGTCTAGGACACCTTGGATTGATGGGCCAGTTTGCTGCCTATACACCTTCATTTTCTACTCTGGATGAGAGATATTCTTCATCCACTTGGTTTTCCCTATGTGGATAGTTAGGCCAAACTCTTTTGAGTGGTTGTGGATCTCATTTTGTAGGTTCTGCAATGTTCTGGTGTTTAATGCAGTCAGCTTGATGTCATTTATCCATAGGAGTTTCTGGATGACCCTGACATTTACAGGGAATCCCTCTTCCATTTGTACTCTGTGCTAGATACCCTTCATCTTTTGTAAGACCATGTCTTTTTGGTGCCTAAGGCATCAAGTGCAAATTCTTCAGTCTAGCTTTTGAAACAATCTGGAGTTTGATCCTGGCATGACACTATTCTCTGTAGGAATACTACCCATAAGTGGTAGTAATTAATGCTAGATAGCATGCACTTGAAATTTTGCAAAGTGCTTCACATATGTTACCTCATTTCATCCTCACAACTGTGGGGCAGATGGTATTATAATAATACTCATTTTAGAAATGAATTAGAATTAAACTAATAGGGCCTGAGGCTGAGAACCACCTGAGGAGAAAGAACATGGTGTAGACCCAAACTAGAGTCTGAAAGGGTAAATCTGGTGCTATTTAAGGAGTTAACAAACCCATAGGAGTGGACTAATGCCTAGTGGAAGTCAACCTAGGGAAAACATTTAGCTGGCATCAACAAAATGGTGGTTTATCTTTATTAACATAACATTATTGTTAATTAATTATTAATTATGTTTTAACACAATGGTATTAACATAGTAGAGTGCTGATCTTGGAGTCAGAAAGACATGGGCTCAAATCCCACATCAGATACTTTCTGTGTGACCCTGTTCTAGTCACTTAACTTTTCTGAACCTCAGTTTTCTCATCTATAAAATGGGGATAAGGATAACACCTCCCTCATAGGGTTGTTTTGAAGATCAAATTAAATCATGTTGACAAACCATCTTGCAAATTTTAAAGCATTCAATAAGTGTCAGCTATCATCATCATCATCATCTGTCCCGGTCAGCATTCTTTTATGGCAAGGTTGGGCTTGTTACTGTTGTTCAGTTATTTTCAGCTCTTCCTGATCCCATTTGGGGTTTTCTTGGCAAAGATACTGGGAATGGTTTGCCATTTTCTTCTCCAGATCATTTTACAGATGAGGAAACTGAGGCAAACAGGGTTAAGCGACTTGCCCAGGGTCACATAGTTAGTATCTGAGGCTGAATTAGAACTCAGGAAGAGCAGTCTTCCTGACTCCAGCCCTGTGCTCTATCCACTGAACCACCTAGCTGCCCAATATTGGGTTAGCCACACCTTTCCCCACTCTTCTGCTTCTTTCTTGCTAACAGTCTGAACAAGCTCTACCCTCTCTACAAACCCTATTTCTCATGACATTTCTCATGACATCTGGTTTAGCGGCAGTATGCGTATGAAGCAAGCTTAAAGCTAAAAAGGAAATTTTGACCACATTCACATTGTTGCCTTTGGACAAGGGTAGAAATTCATTTGTTCAACTCTTCATTCATTTAAGAAAGATTTCTTAAGGTCCTGCTCTCTTTAAGGCATTGTGCCAGTCTCCAGATGGATAAAAACAGTTGTAATGAGTAAAATGTGTATCTGGATCAGCAGGGCAAGCAGCTGGTAAGGGGCAGGAAATCCAATCCTGGTGGTGAGGCCAGTGGACAGATATGCAAAACTGATGCTGAAGCTCCTGAAAAAGGGATGGGGGGAAGAGCCTAGGAATGGTGGAGCAACTCACTCCAGCCGCCATCTGGTAGTTTCCTATTTTAACTAATGCTTCTTGCTAACTAGGTGCTGAGATCTGTAGTTGCTAGCTTCTAAGGGAATGAACTGCACTGTGCCATCTAAATTCCCCCTGTATTCCTTTGAGGCAAAGCCTTATTCTCCTGGTCCTAACTGTAGATCTGGGTACAAAAAGTAGATGTTTTAAAAGAGGGTGATATTGGAAGTGATACAAAGTGGGAATTGTCTATGTTTCCCAGCATTCCCTTTCTGCATCAGCCAAGCAGGTCCCCTCCTTAACTGTCTTCTCCCTAACTGTAATCCATCCTCCATACTGATGTCAAGCTAATCATAGCTACCTCTGAACCTTTGCTCATGCTGTTTCCCCCTGCCTGGAATGCCTTCCTGCCTCACCATCACTCATCTCAATCCTGCTCATCATTCAAGGTTCCACTCAAGTCTCACTCTGTGAAACTTTCCTTGATTATTACCAGTCTCCAACCTATCTCTCCTTAATAGTAATAATAGCTTATATGGCACTTGAAGGTTTGAGAAGTACTTTACATGCAAAATCTCATTTGTGAGATGTCTGTTAGGGAGGTTACCACAGATATCATCAGTCACATTTTATACATGGAAAAAACCCCTGAAATTCAGAGATGTTAAGATGACCACGTTCAAAAAACAGGTTCACAGAACTTAGACCCCAAATCTCTGACTCCAAGTCCAATAATCTTCCTCCAACACCATGGTACTTCTCTGCCCCCCCCATTGGACTCATCATCTACACTACTGAGGTCTTGTCTTTGATTCTCCTCCAACTGCTTCTCATATGTTAGTTCTTCTTTCTTAATTAGACTGTGAGCTCCCTGAAGGCAAGAGGCACATGTCATATTTATTTGGTGATGCTGATTGTGGGGAATATAGTTAGTGCTGGGCATACATAAGAAGTTGCTAAATAATAATAATAATAATGATAATAATGATAGTAATAATGGTAATAATGATAACAAGTAACAAACATTTGTTTAGCACTTACTAGGTGGCAGACACTGTGCTAAGTGCTTTACAATTATATTATTTCATCATCACAACAACACTGCAAGATGGGTGCTATTATTATCCCCATTTTATAAAGTGAGGTAACTGAGGCAAACAGAGGTTAAATGACTTGCTCAGGTCACACAGGTATTAGGAGGCTGAGGATCGATTTGATTTAAGGTCTTCCTGACTCCAGGCCTGGCACCCTAACCATTACACCACCTAGCTGCCCCCTTAGTTCATTGGTGGTCCTCTTTATTATGTCAACCATTGTCTTAGTTGGGTGGACGTAGAGCACTGGTTTTCCCTACTTGATGCCACCCAATGCTCCATGCAGTTCAATAAGCTCAATTCCATAAATGTGTATAAATGACCTGCTCTGTGCTGGGCCCAGGGCTGGGCCCTGTGGGAGATAAGATACAGCCCCTTCTTTTTAGAAAGGCACAGCCTAGTGGGGGAATAGGACATAAACAGAGATGACAAACACCACCCTCCCCCCGCAAACATGAAAATAATGAAATACAAGACTGAACACCATGAGCACCATTTCTCCAGGGATGACCTTACTTACTGAATTTTCCATCACTATAACACATAAAACATGAGTTCATCAGAGAGGTGTAAAACAGGAGACTTTGTATGGCATTTTGGATTAAGTGCGTAAAACAGAGTCAGAAACATCTAGGATTAAGTGCCTCTTCTAATTCTTATTGGCTGTGTGACCTCAGATGAGTCCTTTAACCCTTTAGTGACCCAGGAAACTCCCTAAGACTACACATTGTAGAACAGGTGCTGACTTACATTGGTGGGAGTCTCTGCACCAGAAGTTCCCTTTACCAATGAAATCACAGGTAAGGCGCAAAAAACAAAGGAAAAATGCAATATGTGGCTCAAAAGGAAAGGCCATCATAAAGTCCCATTCCTTTGAATGGGACTTTAAAAGATGAGTAGAAATTCAACAGAAGGGAGCTGTTCTGGGTCCTGATTAGGATAGACTCAACTATAGGCAAGTCTATGAAGCAGAGAATATTTGATTTTTTTTTTACCTTATCTTTCTGTGAGCACCTCACTTCTGCCTCATACCTTTGAGACCAAATTGTATGTCCCAGTCTTTGGGGCCTTGTTCCCTCATTAAAAAAGTAGTAGATAATAGCAAATAAAACTTAGGGTATTCTTCATCCAAATGTTCTTCTGTTTAAAAGGAATTATTTCAAGACTGAAAAGAAATACCCAAAGGAATAATAATAGCTAGCATTTATATAGTGTTGTAAGGCTTGCAAAGCACTTTACAAATATTATTTGATCCTCACAATAACCTTGGGAGGTATATACTATTATTATACCCCTTTTATAGATGAGGTAAAGTTACTTGCCCATGGTCACATGGCCAGTAAGCATCTTCTGCTGGATTTGAATTCAGGTCTTCCTGACTCTAGATACAGCTCACTATCCACTGTGCCAGCTAACTGCCTAGAAATGAATCTCTAATAGTGGAATTAAAAGCCCCATGATAAGCAGGGTATGAGATACAGAGTAAGGACCTTCCTGGTGCCCTTCAATTATACTACAAAGGTGGTTTGCTTCTCATAAGGTTGGCTTATTAGATGTGTTTGAATATGTGCATGAATGATCAGTGTTATTATAGTGTTGTATACTAATAGCTGATATTTAAATAGTCTTAAGGTTTATAAATCACTTTACATTCATTACCTCATCTAGGATAATAGATTTAGACCTAGAAGAGATCTTAGAGGCCATGTAGCCCATCCCCTCACTGAGATCCCGAATGCTTAGAAGATTTGTCATGGTCACATAGGCAGCAAGTTGCAGAATCAGCATTAGAACTTAAGTCCTATGATTCAAAATCCATTCTACCATGATCTACACAGCAATCCCATCAGGGAGGTAGCAGGGGAATTATTCTTCTCGGTGATTATTATAAAGATGAGGAAATTAAGGCCCAGAGAGATCGTATGGCTTGTCCATGGCCAAGTAGCTGGTATCAGAGGTGGTAATTGAGCCTTTGTCTCTCCTCTTTCCGGTTCCTACATTCATTCTACTGCTTGACCACCATTACCATTCTACCTTAGGAGGAAGAGCCTATATCCTTACCTTGAAGGCGCTTAAAACTCCTTCTTAAAACTGCTTCTCTTTGATGTTTTGTGATTTGAAAAGAGCAGAGAGATCTGGTCAACATGCATACTCTTGTTTGACTTGATTGAACCCAGGATAATAGACCAGCATCATCATGCTGTACGTGATGTACAAAGTACAAAGGGCACTCAACTAAGAATTATAGGCCTGATCTAGTCCTGGTCCTCCTAAATTTTCAGAGCTAATGATTTGGATTTTATCCAATCCACTGTCTTACATTTTGTTGATGAAACTGAGGCCCAGAGAAGATACCCTATTCACTATTGCTCTCCCTTGTGGCTCTGAGAAATTATAGCATGCTCAGTGGCCACACCCCAGTAAACTGTCTTGGCAGATGGGCTAAATCAGGCCTCAAACTGTCAGTGAGTTAGGAGGATGTCTACCCCAAACATGTGAGACTTTCCCTGGTGGAATGGGTGGATGAGAGTAATTTGATCCAATGGCCAAAAGGAGGCTGAAGCAGATGCTGTGGAGCGTTTAGAGCTTGGTCAGACATTGAAGATGCCAAGGTCATCCACTGCATGCTGGGCCATCACCAGTTGTCTTAACTTTTGTCTTGCCATTAGACTTCATTGACTTGGGAAGAGAGTGAAGCTGATGATTTTGCACAACTTTGTCTCACTTAAATCCAATTCATGTGCAAGTCATTACCTGTAATGTCACTGGTCTTCTTTGAAAACGAAGGACCACACTACCACCACCACCACCACCACCACCACCACCACCACCACCACCACCACCACCACCACCAACCCAAGGTTACATAGCCAGTTAGTAGGAGGACCAGGACTAGACCAGGCCTATTATTCTTAGCTCAGTGCCCTTTGTACTTTGTACGTCACGTACAGCATGATGACGCTGGTCTCTTAACCCGGGTTCAATCAAGTCAAACAAGAGTGTACATGTTGACCAGATCTCTCTGCTCTTTTCAAATTACAAAACATCAAAGAGAAGCAGGTTAAAAGGACCATAATGCTGTGGATAGCAGGATTCAGTGACTCTACATCCCCAAATACACAACCAGCCTTCTCAAAAGGCTATGTCCTCAGTTTCAGTTCCAAAAAGGGACCTCTTTGCTAACTGGTGAATATCCGTCTCCAGTGGAGAGGGATCCCTCCTTCCTCCCTCCCCTCTCCCCCCTCCCTTTGTGCTCCTGGGACTGGGGTGATATTTACACTGCTCCCAGAAGGGGCTGAGGCTGTCCTTTGCTAATGTCACCTATCACTCGGAGTAGCATGGATTGATTTCTGTTTATTCATGGTGTGTTTTATTTCACTAAGCAACATTCAATCTGAGTCAAAATGTGTGACTTCTGTGTAATTATTCATAGATGCTCCTTCAGATGATTTTATTTTTCTTGCTGATTATCTTGAGGGGACTTCATTGCCATTGATCTCAAGAACTATCATTCCACGAATGTTCCTTTGAGCCAGTGACTCCCACTCCAGTGAGGTAGATGGAGGGGATGGGTGTGCAATTGGCAATCATGCTCCCTCCCCTCATCCTAACATCAGGAGGGAAGAGGCCGGGGCTGCTTTAAGGATCATATTTGAGGAAACTAGTCCAGCTCTTATAAATGAGGCAGACAGAGCCAAACTAGACCTGACTTTATCGTGGTTTGGTCCCTATTCTGGTATATACCCAGTATGGTCAGATGAATAGAGTACTGAGCTTGGAATCAGGAAGTTCTAAATGCGAGCTGGAGTCAGGAAGACTCATCATCTTGAGTTCAAATCTGGCCTCAGACACTTACTAGCTGTGTGATCCTGGCCATGTCACTTAACCCTGTTTGTCTCAGTTTCCTCATCTGTCAAATGAGCTGGAGAAGGAAAAAACAAACCACTCCAGTATCACTGCCAATAAAACCCCCAACGGGGTTATGAAGGGTTGGACATGGCTGAAAATGACTGAACAACATGTGCTAAGCACTTTTCTAGGTGCTGAGATTACAAAGACAAAAATGAAACAGTCCCTGCCCTCAAGGAACTTAATGGGGAAAGACAACATGTGTACATATAAGGAGGCAAAAATGAATATAAGGCAGTAATGGAAGGGAAAGCACTATCATGGCAGGGGAGGGCGGGGGGAGAGACAAGGAAAAGCCTACTGCACAAGGTGGTGCTTGAGCTAGGCATTCCAAGAGGAGGAGGTGAGGAGGGAATGTGCTTCAGGCATAGGGCACAGTTTATGCAAAGGTATGGAGGCAGAAGATGTAATGTCCATTCTGTTAACAGAACTTAATAGATTATAATTAATAATTAATTAATGATAATTAATATAATAATAACTGTTAATAGAATTTTTAGAATAATCAATTTCTCCACATGTTTGTTGCTGTCAGACGGGAATTGAGGATGGAACATAAAGCAATGTTTGTACTCAGTCTCTACCTCCCAGTACTGACATACCCCAGTTTCCTGATGCCTATGCTTTGAGACACAATCCTGTGCTCTAAGGTACCTTATCTCTTAGATAGAGTTGCTTAGTTGAACCATCTCAAATATCTTGCTTTCCAGAGGCAACCAGACTCACCAGTCCTTTGTATTATCCCTTTCCCAGGAATACTGTAGACACTTCTTGGGACCCCAGGTAGAAAGAACAAGATGAAAGGGTGATTACCATCTCCTGGGCCCCTCCCTTAACTACTGTTTTTCTCAGGCTGCAAGAACAAGAAGGTTGAATAGAGCAGAGTGCTACTCCATTGTTTCCCCCACCCCCCACGTTTTTGCCTCCTGCTTTCAACAAACAAGCATGCTTTTACCCAGGGCATCTCTAACATCCCTTCTTTAAATTGATGCTGAAAGGTTACCTCCTCTGGGAAGCTTTCTATGGTTAACCTCACTCATTATTCAAACCACCAGCACAATCTTTGACTCACCCTCAGCACATTTTTGTAATCCTTGCTTTCACATTTAAAGAGTAGCAAGACGTGAATATATTTAAGCATGTATCTATATTTTTAGAGCTGGAAGGGACCTTAGAGTTCAATTAGTTCAACCTCCTCATTTTATAGATAATGGTTTTAAGGTCCAGGCATAGGAAGTAACTTGCCTATGGTCACGCAGCTAGTTAGTAGCTCTCTCCTGAATCCTATCCAGGATTCTTTCTAATCCACCATGTGTTTATGGCTAAAGTCTGTTGAATAACTAGGATGCATCAATGCAAATGAATAGACTGTGCATGTCTTAACATTTAAGTTCTCAATCTGATTGGTTTTATTTAAAATGTCTTCTCTAGGATTCTGGTTTTCATTTCCATAATGCTTTATAGTTTACAAAGGATTTTCTTCCCTGTACTCTATAAGGTAGTTAGTCCAAGTATTATTAACTATGGCTCTTGACTCATTAAAGAAAGCGTTTTTTTTTAAAAGTCAACAGTTGTAAAAATAAAAGAGTAGAAAGAAGCATCATTTACCACTTTTTCAAATAGGAACAGTAATTTTTTGATGGCTTAAGAGTCCCCTAATGAAGACAGTAGCCATCTGTTAAATAAATACATTATTAGGATGATAACATAAGTGTCAATATTGGAATATTGATTAGTTTCATCAACTTCAGTGTATGTTTGGCCAGTGTATGATGATCTAGAGTCCATGATTGTTGCAGTGTAAACTTAAATAAGTCACTTTCCCTTTTGGGATCTTAATTTCCTCATCTGTAATAGGAGGGTTTTGGAATTGATTGCTTCCAAGGCATCAAACTCTAGACCTATGAGCCAAATGGACCATAGAAGTCATTGAGTCCAGCCACCTCATTTTATAGATGAAGAAACTTAGGTTAAATGACTTACTCTTAACTAGAGAGTTTAAGTGACTTTGTTTAAGGTCATGCAGGTAGCAAGTAGCAGAACAAGGTCTTCTGATGCCAAATGCAGAGATCTCATCGTTAGGAAATCTCATTATATGAAAGATTGAATCTGTCTGGTTCTCACATCTTTGGGCAGGTAGGTGGTATACTAGATAGAGCACCAGTCCTGGGTCAAGAGGACTTAGGTTCAAATCTGACCTTGGACACTTATTAGCTGTGTGACCCTGGGTAAGTCACTTATGTCGGTTCTTCTTCTGTAAGTTAGGGACACACTGGAGAAGAAAAAGGTAAACCACTCCAGTATCTTTACCAAGAAAACTTCATGGACAAAGTTCATGGGGTCACAAGGTTACAGGATCACACAGAGTTGGATGTGATTGAATAGCAGCAGTAGCAGCAAACAGCAACAACAACAACACTCATATTTTATGAGTATCCTTTGTTCCTTCGGTTGGATCCTCTGGCTGGACGGCAGGGCCTCCGGGACATTATTTAAGAGAGAAGTTCAGTATGATCCAATTCCCTACCAGCTACATTGCTTTTGGATTTCTTTGGACTTCTCCAACATGTCCCTTCATTACCCCCCTCCCCCGCTTTAGCTTCCTTTGTGTGCCATCTTTCCCTATTACAGTGTAATCTCCTTGAAGGCAAGACTATTTTTCCCCTTAAACTTGTATTTGTATCCCCAGTGCTTGGCACAATGCCTGGCAATAGTAGGTGCTTAATAAATATTTATTGACTGACTGATTGACTCTATTTCCATTTTATCACGCTGCCTTCCCTCTCTACCAATATTGGGCCATTTGACAACAGAGCTATTAGCAGAATGATGATCAAGATAGTTAAGACCAGCTCAAAGTTCAACTTCAAAGATCTCAAGTGTACGACATCCTGATTGATCTCACATGCAATTGGAAATGAATTACGTCATTGGAATTGAAAGAAGGGGAGACCAGTATGAATTAGTGAACCAGAAAAAAAATTTTAAAGAAGGAAGTGCTATTAATTTTGATTACATGCTGCAGTTTCAACTGCTGACTAACTGAACAACTGAACTGAGGTCCTGCCCCAGCTGGTGTGAGCAGATAAGCTGCATCTGTAATTAGTAGCATACATTTGCATAAAAAATACAGTAAAAGATTCTCAAAGTATATTCCTTTAGGTAGACTAAACATTCCCCTTGCAATCTTGTTCATACCCTTCATTCATTTAGTAAATTATTTTTTTTGGTCGTAATTGCTACTAAGGTAAATTTCAGATGGTCCAGGACATGAAATTCAAATGAATAGGGCTAGAATAAATGAAGTTTTATGGATTTTTGTGGATTCTGTGTGTGTTTGTCCTGACTCAGTCATCAGAATAACTGGGGATCTTTGAGGAAAGGGCTGTTCGTAATAGAGGGCAAGTATTAGAAGGGACCTTGATATTATCTAGGCAGACTTTTTCATTTTACAGGTGGGGAAGTTGAGAGCTAGAGAGAGGTCAGTCAAATCGATCAAAAATCACACAGCCAGGAAGAAACAGATCTGAGACCAGATTCGAGTTTTATTATGTTAAGTTCAATATTTTTTCACCATTTCATGGTGCCTTTTCTCAAGACCTTTTCCAGACTCATTCCAATGAGTGCTGGCTTTCTGAAGCCTTATTTTTTTGGAGGGGTGGGGAGATGTCTTAAGGCCCCTACCCACCCTGAGCCATCTATCCTGTGAGCATAAACACAGCAGTAACTGGGGTGGCAAGCCAATTTATAGAGATTTGCCCACAGAGTCATGGAACTAATAATATTGCACCCAGGGAAAATACTGCCAGACAAATTCAGTTGAGGAGAAGGAGGAAAAAGACCTTAGGATAGAAGGTCTCTTGATCAGGAGAGAACCTAGTCACCTGTGGTGAGGAGATAAGACCCTAGGCTAATTATTCTTCATATAAATTCAGTTGTTTTTACCTGCTTAAGAAATATGTCTTGGTAGCACCCTTTAAATTTGGGTGCCCTGTGGGGGCAGGGAACTATTGTACTCCTCTGATAGTAATAACTAGCAATTGCCATGTCCCAGGTGGGGTAATGGTTTGAGTGGAGGATTTGGATTTAGGAAGACCTAGATTCAGGCACTAGCTCTGTGACCCCGGGCAAGACACTTAACCTCTCTGGGCCTCGGTATCCTCACATGTGTAATGGGGATGATAATAATCGGTGTTGGTGTGAGGATGGATGAAATAACATAGGTAAAGGACCTTGCAAAACCTTATAAACCATATAAATGTTACCTATTACTATTTCATAGTGCTTTATATATATATATTATCTCATTTGATCCTCATAACAATCCTGTAAGGGAGGGGTTATTATTCTTCCCATTTCACAGAAGGGGAAACCTAGAATTTTAGAAATTAGGGGACTTGCTTAGGGTACTATAACCAGAAGCCAATTTGAACTGAATTCTTCTTCCTAAAACCAAGCCTAAACTACTCCCACCAGCAGTTCTCAAAATGTGATCTGGGGGCTTGTGGGATTCCTCAAAACCTTTTCAGAAAGAATGTGAGGTTAAAACTATTTTTATGATAATGCTGAGACATTTTAATTTTGAACATGGTAAATATCTAAACAAAAGCTTTTTGGGGTCCTCAATAATTTTTAAGAGTCTAAAGGGGTCATAGACTAAAGAGTTTGAGGACTGTTGGACTACATCAAGCTGTCTTAGTTAAGCTCGTTAACTAGCCTGCTTTGCAATGAACTCTCCTCTCATTCTACTTTTTACTCTCTCTGGGACAGCCTTAGTATATTCAGTGCTGAATAAATGCTTGTTGACTGACTGACTGAGTGATTCCCTCCTTTCTGTCTCTGCTTCCTCCAACCCCTCCTCATAGACCACTAAATGCTTGGTGACGGTTGTGGTGGTTAATGATGCCCTAAGGCCTATGCTGCCATGCTCCATAACCCCTGGAGCAAACATTACAAAGTTGACCTGAAGCTCTGTGTTCTATAATGCTTGGCTACCCTTTAAAGCAATCCCAAAAAAGCGTTTTCTAGGCCTGCCTAGCCCAGCTTCTGAGGCGCAGGACTGTACTTGTGTCTCCAGCTGGGCCTCTCAGTTCCAGAACTGAGGTCCCTGTGGCAGAGAAAGAACCCACTTTTCTCCCAGCGTGAACCTCTCTCCCACTGTGAACACCCCATGCCTCAGCAGCTCTCTCTTGCATACTTAAGAATCTGATTTTATTTTCCCGACCTCCAAGCTGTTTCAGTTATTATGAAATGTTTGATTGTGGGAACAGTTGAAACACATTAATAATGTAACTTTATTTCTCCAAGAAATTTTCCAGTAGAAATTAAAGTCACTGGAGCAATGATGTCTGGTATTTATGGCCCGTGGCATTTCCCAGAGTTTGGAAAGGCTTTCAAGACAGGCAGTTGGTGCCATGTTGGCAGCTATCTATAGACCACCAGGTCGCTCCCCTTCCTTCCTCAAAAAGTTTGGTACCTGACTCACAATTTTTTCTCCTGTTCAACTCCTGCCCTCATACTCGGGGACTTCATCATACATATCGACTCTCTTTCAAACACCTTAACCACTCACTTCTTCAACATACTTTCCATGACCTACTCCTCCACCCTACATTAGGTACACACAAAGATGGTCACAGCCTTAATATTGCCCTCACACACAAATACACCACTCTTATGTTCAAGAATTCCTAAATTCCCTTATCTGACGACAATCTTTTGGCTTTCCACCTCTCCTTCTGCCTTCCCTTACCCAATTCCACTTTTTGTCAATACCCTGACCTCCAATCCCTCATCCTCTCAGTTCTCTCCCAGTCTATTTCCTCTACAGTAGACACTTTCTCCTCTTTTCTTTATCTTGACCCCTTGGTGAACCAGTTCACCTCTACCCTGTCCTCTTCTCTTGAGTCTTTGGTCCCCTTATCAATTGCCAATTATGCCCTGCCAAGCCTCAGCCTTGGTTAATTTCAACATCCACCATCGTTGCTCCCTTTTTGCTGAACATAGGTGAAGAAAATCACTCAACTTTTCCGACTGGATCAACCGCAAATTTTCGTTACACAATCTCAACTGGGCCCTCACTCCTAAGCAATCCTACTCATTGACTCACTCTCCCGCTCCCCATGGCAGCTCTTCCTTCGTCCCTCCTCAAACCTCCTGTGGCTGCTCCTTCCCTCATCCTCTCAGTTGAGAACCTTGCCTTATATTTTACAGAAAATAGGAAGCCATTTGCTATTAGCCCTCTTTTCTCCCCTCCCCATCTCATAACTCTCAAATGCCTTCTGCCACTATCTTCATCCCTGCCTCACATGAAGAGGAGGTTTTATTCTTTATCAAGGCTAACCCCTTTACCTTCATAAGCCATCCCATTCCATCTTGTCTCCTCCAACAGATTTCCCCCTCTGTCATCCCTACTCTATAACTTACTTTTAATCTCTCGCTTGCTATTGGCTCCTTGCCTACTGCTTGCAAATGTAGCCAAGTCTCTCCCATCCTTAAAAACCCCTCTTTTGATCCTTCCATCCCCACTATCATTCTGCATCTCTTCTGCCCTTTGTGGCTAAACTCTTTGAAGAGGCCTTTTACAACAGGTGCGTCCACTTTCCTCTCACTCTCTTCTTAATCCCTTACAATATGGCTTCCAACCTCCTTATTCCATTAAAACTGCCATTTGCAACATTACCTCTTAGTTGCCAAATCCAAAGACTTTTTCTCATTCCCCATTTGCCTTGACCTTTCTGCAGCCTTTGCCATGGTTGATCACCCTTTTCTCCTTGACCTCTTCTCTCTAGGTTTTCAAGACCCCACTCTCTCCTGGTTCTTCTCCTACCACCTATCTGACCAATCTATCTTCTTTGCTAGGTCTTCTTTCAGGTCATGTTTCTAACTGTAAGCATCCCTTACAGTTCTGTCCTGAGTCCTCTTCTCTTCTCCTTCTTTACACCTCCCGTTAGTGATCTCATTGGCCCCTGCAGATTTAATTAGCATCTCTGTGCTGAGAATTCTCAAATCTACCTATTTGGCCCTAACTTCTCTGCTAACTTTATGAATCTCCAACTGCTTTTCAGACATTTCAAATTAGATGTCCACTAGATATCTTGAACTCAACATTTTCAAAATTGAACTCATTTTCTTTCACCCTAAACCCTTCCCTCCTCCCAACTTCTCTGTTACTGTCAAAGGCAACACCATCCTCACAGCCCCCTCAGGTTATCACCCTAAGTATCATACTCAACTCCTCACTATCTGCCCCCTCCCAATATCCAATATGTTCCCGAGGCCTGTTGATTTCACCTTTGCAACATTTCTTGAATCTATACCCTTTTCTCCTGACATTGCCACTGCTCTGGTGCAGATCCTCATCACCTCGTGCTTGGACTATTGCAATAGGTGCATCTGCTTCTTCTTTCTCTACTCCAGTCTATCTTTGCTTCCACCAAATCTACTGGCTTCCTTGGCTTCCTTCAAGTCACAACTGAAATCCCATCTTCTACAGGAAACCTTTCCCAACTCTCCTTAATTCTAGTGTCTTCTCTTTCTTAATTATTTCACATTTTTCCTGTATGTAGCTTGTTTGTACATATTTGTTCACTTGTTGTCTCCCCCATTAGACTGTAAGCTCCCTGAGGGCAAGGACTGTTTTTTTCCCCTCTTTTTTGTATCCCTAGTGCATAGCACGGTACTTGGAACATAGTAAGTGCTTAATAAATATTTATTGGCTGACTGGCAGGGAAGCAGTGAGAGCAATGGAAAGAACACTTGAAAGAGGCAGAATCTAGGTCATAACTGTCCTGGGACCTCATATTTTTGTTGGTTCAATGCATACAGCATGGACCAGCTATGCTGGCACAACTTGGGAAGGGCATTAGCATTGACCTTTACCTACTCCAAGATATGTTGACACACCTGGTCACCCCTAGCCATCCCCAGCAGACCCAGTCCATGCTAGAACATGTTGCTGATGCCATGACTATTTCTAGGACCTCATTAAAATGAAATGCCAGAAAAAGGCCCTTGAAAGAAAACTGACATTTTAGTCAATTGAGGCAACCCATCTTTTGGATTATTTTTATTTTTTTCCCACACTGGGTCAACTAACACTAGACTTGGAGTTTGGAAGACCTGAATTCAAATCGAGCCTCAGATACTTACTAGCTATGTGATCCCTCACAGGTCTTTTAACCTCTGTCTACCTCAGTTTTCTCATTAATAAAATGGTGATGAATAATAATCACACCTACTTCCTAGGGTTGTTGTGAGGATAAAATGAGATTTTTGTAAAGTAGTTTATAAATCTTAAAGTACCATATAAAGGCCAGGTATGATTTGACCGAATCATCAGGCTACCCCTGGTGTCTTACAGACATAACATCAGACAAATAATATTTTCATTGAGAAAAGGAAATCCACCAATGCAATGATTTAACTTTAATAGTTAATGTAGTGAATTTGCTAGCCATCAGTATAGAGAACTGGATATGGAATCAGAACTCCTGGGTTTAAATCATTTACTATAATGTGAGGTTAAATAGTCAGGCCCTTATTTTCCCCTTCTGCAAAAAAAAAAAAAGAGTTAAGGGGGTAGAGTAGAAAACCTTTAAGATCTCTTCTGGTTCTAATATCTTTGCTTCTGATCCAAGTTTGTGTCCTAGTTCTAAAACATCCTAGCTCTGTGATCTTAGCCATCCATTTTTGCATTCGTGAAATGGGTACAATAACATTGTAGCACTTCCTTCACAGAGGTGAGGAAAGGTGCTGTTCATGGCTTAAAGCATTATATCATAGCGAGTCACTCACAATGCCTGTCATGCATATAGTACTTTATATTGGCACTGTGAAAGGCATCATGGTATAGAGAGCTGGTATCACAGCCAAGAAGGCCTGTATTCAAGTCTTGCTTCTGAAATATATTGGCTATGTGGCCCTGGCCAAGTCATCTGACCTTTCAGTATTGTAGTCAGCTCTCTAAACCCTTAGATTTCAGAGAATGTGTCCACCTAGATTGCTAGAGAGATTTTGTTGCCTGGGAATTCCCCATACCAATGAAGTTACAGGTCCAGTCTCTATTGATGTAAGCTCTTAGCTCAGCAACTAGCTGGCTCAGTGGTGTCAGGAAGACCCAACTTCAAATCCAGCCTTAGATACTTACTAGCTGTGTGACCCTGGGCAAGTCACTTAACCTATGTTTTCCTTAATCCACTGGAGAAGGAAATGGCCAACCACTCCAGTATCTTTGCCAAGAAAACTTCAAATGGGGTCATGAAGAGTCAGGCATTTCTAATTTACTAAACAATAACAACAATCCTCAAGGAGCTTATAATCTACTTGGGGGATCCAACATATAGTCAGGAAGCAGACACAAATTATATAAAAAATGAGTAGGGAAAAAATACACACACACACATATTTGAGATAGGAAGGAGAAAGTACTGATTACTGAGGATAGAAGAAGGGGAATTACAGGCAGGGAAGGAAAGGCCTCCTGTAAGAGGGGGCACCAAGCAAGCCTCAGAGGAATCTAGGGGTTCTAGCAAGTGGAGGTAAAGAGGGAGATCAATCCAGGTAGGTGGAATAGCAAGAGCCAGGAGATGGATGCCACATATACATTATGTTATCTGAATACTATTTGGGTCTGTCAGGGGAGAGTGGCTCCGTCATCAATCAAGTCAATTCGATCAGGGAAAGTGTGGAGTTAGGGGCACAGGCTCAAGACCTACAAGGGTCAGCAGGAGGTCATTTTGTTCTGTTCTGTGGGACTTGAGCTTGAGCCAGAGCCTGGGGTTTAGACCCCAGAGAGGGGAAGACAGACACTCTTTCCTTCAAAGGCTACAGTGAGTTTGCAGTCTTGGGGAAGGAGGATTGTCAGAGAGGCAAACCATCAGGTTATAAACCCAGGAAACAAGATCTGAGAGGCTTTGAATGAGGCAGAGCATGGAGCCAGGGACCATAAACCAGGTAAACAAAGAGTGTCCTTGGGGCCTCAGTAGGGACATAGTCTAGATTGAAGCAGAAAGTTGGAAAACCAGGGAGCTAAACCAATACGAGATAAAAGAGCTAGCTCACAATCACAGCATACTTTGCTTTTCTCAGCAGTGGAAGAGAGTGCTCAGAGCTTTCCTAACTCAGGAAACAAGAGTTTGGCCATATTTTTCTTTTCTTTATTATTCAGAACATATTTGTGGGGCCTGGGCTCAAATTCTATCTCTGATGATTGCTATCTGTGTGACCTTGAGTGAACTACTTAATTTCCCTGAGCCTCAGTTTCCATATTTGTAAAATGATGACCTGGGAGCGCCCTTTCACCTCACCTCTGCCTTTACTTTCTCTAGCTTCTTTCAAGTCTGCTCAAATTCCACATTTTGTAGGAGGTCTTTCCCAATTCCTTCTTCCCCCAAGCTGAGAGTACCTTTACCTCCGAGATTACTACTCATAGACTCTGTATATAGCTTGCATATATCTAGCCATGTACATGAATGTATTATTACATCCCCCATTAGGATGTAAGCTCCTTGAACATTGCATTGAATAACAGCAACATTGTATGATGATCAACTGTGAATGGCTTAGCTGTTCTCAGTGATACCATGATCCAACACAATTCTGAAGGACTTATGATGAAAAATGCCATCCATCTTCAGAGAAAGAACTGATGGAGTCTGAATGCAGATCAAAGCATGCTTTTTCCTTCCTTTTATTTTTCTTCTTTTTTTGGTCTGTGTTTTCTTTCACAACATGACTAACATGGAAACATGTTTGCATGACTGCATAAGCATAACCTGTATCAAGTTGCTTGCCTTCTCAATGTGGGGAAGGGAGAGAGTGAGGAAGAGAATTTGGAACTCAAAATTTTTTTTAAAAAGTGTTAAAAATTGCTTTTACATGTAATTGGGGAAAATATTAAATAAAAATAATTTTTAAAATGTATGCTCCTCAAAGGTAAGCCCTGTTTTTTCCTTTCTTTGTGTCCCTAATTCTTAGGGGAATACTGAGCACATTGTAAACACTTAATACATACCTTTATTAATTGCTAGATATCTTCTGTGGTCCCTGCTGGTTCTAAATGTATAAACCTATGAAAAAGCCACGGATCTTCAACAAGAGATGGAGAAACTTTGCCTCTTTTACTTTGCCAGTGGCCAGCCCTGATCCTTTCTCCCCAAGTCCATCTCAGGTGGGTCAAGAGGTGAAAGACCCTTGACCCTCGGAGAGTGATTAGATATCATGACATCACGGAAAAATCATTGAATTTCAAATCTGAAGATTTGGATCCTGATCTCAGCTCTGCCATTAAGTAGGCAGCTAGGAGGGGCAGTGGATAAAGTCTTGGACTTGGAGTCAGAAAGACCTCAGGTTGAATCCTGCCTCAGATGCTCAAAAATAGAATCACAGTTGCACAAGGGAAACATGAGATATACAAATCTAGAGACATCTCTATCCCAAATGTTCCAACACACTATTTGTGCTGGACCTGTGGTAGAGCCTTCTAAGTGCTCCTATTGATCTGACAAGCCCCAGTTGGACACACTGTACCTTCACCTTGACATAGTGATGTCACTTTGGTCCTTTTTGAGTATGAAAGGTGAACAACATCTGGGCAAGTGGTTTGGTCTCAGTGTTCCTCATCTGTAAAATGGGGATAATAATAGCATCTACCTTCCAGGGTTGTTATGAGGAGCAAATGAAATAGTATTTGTAAAGTACTTTGGAAAAAAAAAGCTATTATCATAGCAGAGTGAGTAACCTTTGGGCAAGTCACAATCAATGAACTTCAGTTTGCTTACTTGCTAAACAGAAATAATAACTCCCATACTACTTTCTTCACAAGGCTGTTGGAAACCATTAAGCACCAGATGCATATGAGTTGTTATTACTTACTAGCTGAGTGACCTTGGCAAGGCCTTTAACCTTTAGGGGGCTCAGTTTTTCACCTTAAAATGGATATCTTCATTACTTTTCACTAAATATTTATATAAGCATTAGCTCTTAGGTATGTGGTCTTACTAAGAGGCCTGATTTTCCTGGTGGTCCATCAAGGTGGATCATCTTTGATTCTACACAATATATCCCTTTAGAAGGTTTTGGGATCTTAGGTCTCAGCTGGAAGAGAACTCGGAGGTTATCACATTTTACAGCAGAGAAAAACTGAAGCCAAAAGAGATTATTAAGTGACTTGTCAAGGCCACACATGCAGTAAACATCAGAGGTAGGTTTTGAACCTAGTTCCTTTCAACTCAGAGCCAATGCACATTCCCCTGCCATACCACAGAGGCTGCTCCAGTTCTGTCTTTTGTGTTTCCTCTTCTGGGCTGGATGAATAGTCTCTATGGTCCATTAGAGTTCTAACCATATAAGATTCAATGCTTCTGGTATAGAAACCTAGCTCTGTTCCCTGGGTCTTAGAGAACTCCCAGTGAATCCAATGAACAGCAGAGGCAGTATAGCCCACTGATTGCAGTGGTGACTAACCTCTCATTTTACCCAAGTCCTAATTGCATAATGAGACCTTCTCATTCCCCCTAATGATAGAATTTCTTCCAGATTGATTTAGCTATAGGCAGTCGTTGAATACAGCTGTCGGGGGCCTTATTTGCATATCACTATGACAAGCAGTTAACTTTGTGGGGTCAATCCCTCTCAGATAAAAGACGGTCCTTCTGGTTTTCTTCCAGTTGTGGTCTTTGCCCTATATATTTGGGCCAAATTGTAATCGGTGACCAGAAGGCAAGTATCGTTAGCAGCCGGCCTTGGTGGCACTCTAATTGCCCTTGGCCAGCTGTCTGGGCCATGATGTTGTTTTTATTTCCTGACATTTGATGCCCGATCACTGAAGCTTTTCGCTCCATCCCCAGCCTGCTGTGGCCTCTATTTTACCAGGACCATAGAAACCACAAGTTCTGGAATTAGATTATTCTAGGACTTGAGTTGGGAAGGAATGAGAAGAATGTTATTTGAAGTCATTGCCCTTCCCCTTAGGTTTTGACATTCTTCTATTCCATGTCAGTGAATAAAGATCATGCCAGAGAGCCCTCTGATGGGCTTTTAAAAATGAAGATAATGATACTTGTACCAGCTACCTCACAGAGTTGTGAGGAAAACTTTTACCAAAATCAGGAAGGTACCGCAGTTAAGCTGTAAGAGCTGAAAGACAGCAGCTGCTGCCAATTACCCTAATGAGGGCACCAGCATTTCTTCCATACCGAGTCTGCCTGTAGGCAGTTTATAAATACAGAAAGGATCCAGGAGTTATTTCCCCTAAACTGTCTCTTACTGTGTGATGATATAGATGAGTATATTGACAGCAGGAAATGCAAGAACACAAGGTGAAACCAGATGAGAACCTGGCAGGGCAGTGTAACTCAATGGAATCTGGTTATTTGGATAGCTTTCCCAGTGTGTCTGTGGCTTCGTTCCCCTATATCGTATGTGTCCCTGGGGTAAGTTCTGTACTTTGGACTGTGCTGTGATTTGCCTGAGGACTTAGGTACATAGCCCACTAAAGAGATGGGCAAGGGGCAGCTAGGTGGCACAGTGGATAGGGCACTGGCCTTGGAGTCAGGAGGACCTGAGTTCAAATCCAACCTCAGACACATAACACTCACTAGCTGTGTGACCCTGGGCAAGTCACTTAACCCCATTGCCTCGCCGAACCAAAAAAAAAAAAAAGAGGTGGGCAGCAATAATTTTATCACAAGGCTCTCATCTTTCTGAATTTTTTCCTATTTTCTTAAGTGGAGTATGGGGGAGAAACACTCCTCAAATATTAAATTGCTATATGAATGTGTGGTGGTATTATTTTATTTTTTTTCCCTTATACTTGATAAAATTCAGATAGAAACATCCCTAGGGCAAATTACTATCCTGCTATTTTTTCTTTAGGTTTAATTTTCAGACTATTACATGAGTAGATAAAATAATTGATATTCTGCAGTGGAATGGAAGTGTTGGAATACAAGTTTATCCTATATAGTTTCACTGAAAGTATTATTACTATGACTATTATTATTAGGGATAGGAACTTGATTTGTGATTTTGGTCTGGGGAACTCCAAGGTGAGGAAACTCCCTCTACCGGTGGAGGTCAGCGCCTTCTCTTGGACTTACAGTTTTAGAGAGTTGCCTAGAACACTGAAAAGTTCAATGGTTCACTCAGGGTCACCCAGTCAGTATGTATCAGGGGCAAGACTTGAATCTAGATCTTCTTGACTTTGAGGTCAGCTTGCTATCTGGAAGATAACCCAGGCTCTTAGTAATAATTTTTCTTCTTTTCATGGGAGTGGAAGGGAGAGTTATCAAAAGGAATTGTAAGGAATTAGTAATAACAGACTAGAAGAAACCTGGGAGATAAGTAGGAGGAAACTAAGGATCAGAGAGGGGAAGTAGCTTGGCCAGGTTCACATGGTATCAAAGGCATATTAGCACCTAACTTTCTTGACCCCACTGGACTCCATGGCTGACTGGGAAGGACCAATGGAAATGGAAAATGAAGGGCCCTGTGCCCCTCCTCAGCTTCAAATTCTTTCCAACATAACTGTCAGAGATGGAGGTCACAGGAAAGGATATAGAATGGAAGAAGCACACAAACATACAGATTAGAAAAAGAACAGGATTGAGCTTTGAACTAATCCTGCAAGGGAAAAAGAAGAAGATTGATGTTTACTCCTAAAATCTCTATTTTAAAGTCTCTATTAGGCCTCAGTTTCCTCATCTGTAAAATGAGAGGGTTGGACTAGATGGTCTCTGAGGTCCCTAATTCAACGACCCTATAAATGGGCCGTGAAGGAAAAGGCCCTTATTTCTGCCTCCTCCCTGTATACGAAAAGTCCCACGAATTACTAGGACCTTGCTGTCTGTGCATCAATCTGTCCCATTCACTTCAACCAGGTCATGGTCTTAACCACCACGTGAGAATGGGGGAGGTTTGGAGTCACAGGACTCTGAAGAAGGAGACAGACCAAGAGACTAGTTGGCAAGGGAGATTGCAGAAGACCCTCTCCCCAACATCCCTATCAGGTCATAGAATGGACAGAGCACACAAACCTGCAGGGACAGGTTAGAAAAAGAATAGGACTGAATTCTTTGAACTAAGCCAGCAGGAGACTTTACCAAGGAAAAAGAAGAAGTGAGCACCGTAGGACTGTCGCTGAAGAAGAATAAAACAGTTAGAAAACTTGGCTAAAAAGGTAAAAAAAGACGAATGGGATAAAAAGCTCTGCAGGATAGGATTTCCCATTTGACTCCTTTATTCTTTTGGCATTTATAGAGAAACTGCTCTGTGTCTAGCCTGTCTTAGGCATGGTGGAAGATACAAAAGAAATGAAAGACGCAGTTTGTGCTCTCCAGGAGATTATAATATACCTAGTTAGGGAGTCAGGAAATAGACATATAAAGGCAGCAGAAGGACAATACAAAGCAACAGGTGCCAGGCTGAGCTATCTAAGACACATTCAAGCTCTGTCTTTCTGTAACTGGGGATTCTGGCTTCCATAGGAGGTATGCGTTTGAATGCTACTTCTAATAAAATGTAGTGTGTGACACTTTTGACGCATGAGACAAAAGCCGAGCACCAATTCTGATATGCTTTAGAGTTGGAAGAAACTTTAGAGATCACATAGCTGACATTTATATGACACTTTTAAGTTTGAGCCTTGTTCAGTGGAAAGAATGTTGGATGTGGAGTCAAAAGACCTGAGTTCAAATCTTAGCTTTCCCACTTACTACCCTGTGACCTCGGACAACCTACTTTCCCATTCTGGGCCTGCGTCCCCTCATCTGTAAAATGAAGAGGTTGCATTAAATGACCCCTCAGGTTTCTTTGAGCTTTAATTCTATGAATGCATTTGATTCTTACAACAACCTTGTGAGGTAGGTATTATTTCCATTTGACAGATGAGGAAACTGAGACTCAGATTATTTATGTGACTTGAATAAATTTTGTGGTCATGCGGCTAGGAAGAGTTGGAGAGGCAGGATTTGAACCCAGCTCTTTCTGACAACAAATTAAGCACTCTAACAACTATCCCATGTGGCTTCCTTGTTCATTTTATAGTAAAGGAAAGTTAGGTCTGGAGAGGTTAATGACTAGAATAAGATTAAATAGGGAGTAAGTAACAGAGTCAGGATTTAAATCCAAGACTTCAAATCTAGTGTGATACCACGGCTGTCCCCAAATAGAACCCTAGTCCATAAGTGTCTGGGGAGAGATGAAGCTGCTAGGTTGCACAGTGGATAGAGCCCCAGGTTTGGAGTCAAGAAAACCTTAGTTCAAATCCATCCTCAGACATTTACCAGCTGCATGACCTGGGTAAGTCACTTAACCCAGTTTTCCTCAGTTTCCTCATCTGTAGAATGAGCTGGAGAAGGAAATGGCAAATCACTCCAGTATCTTTGCCAAGAAAACCCCAAAGGGGGCACAAAAAGTCAGACACAACTGAAAAACAACTACGGGGAGACAGAAAAGAGGAGAGTGACCATTTAGGGGTGGGTGGTTGAGGGGAATATGGGAAAAGTTAGAAGTCAATTTGACATATACTTCCAAATTCCATCAGTTAGTCAACACTCATTTATTAAGTATATGTTATATGCCAGGCACTGTGCTAAGCTATCGAGGTTCAAAGTTGAAAGCAGGGTCCTGGTCCTTCAGGAGCTCCCACTTAACTTATGCACACCCTCTGACCCAGAGATACTTCTACTAGGCCTCTACCCCAAAGAAAATAGAGACAAATGGAAAGGACTTATATATTACAAAAACATTTATATTGCTGTTCAGTTGTGTCTGACTCTCTGTGACCCCATTTGGGATTTTTCGGCAGAGATACTGGAATGGTTTGCCATTTCCTTATCCCGCTCATTTTACAGATAAGCAAACTGAGGTAAAGAAGGTTAAATGACTAGCCCAGGGGCACACAGCTAGTAAATGTCTGAGGCTGGATTTGAGGGCAGGAAGATGGATTTTCCTGACTTCAAGCCTGGAATTCTATCTACTGTGCCACTTAACTGCCCAAAATATTTATGGCAGAACTTTTTAGTGTAGAAAAGAAATGGAAACAAAGTGAGATGCCCATCAGTTGGGGAATGGTTGAACAAATTATGGTGTAAAATGTAATGGAATGTTATTGTGCTGTAAGGAATGATGAATACTATGAATCTGGAGAAACCTGGGAAGCCGTGAATGAAACAACACAGAGTAAAGTGAGCAGAGCCAGGAGAACAATGTTATACAATGATTACAGTATTTAACGGTTACTGTTGTTCATCTCTCATTTTTGAAGAGGACCAATGACATCACAACATGATGTCTTGACTTGCTTATGAATTGGATTTAAGTGAGACAGAGTTGCACAAAGTCATCAGTCTCACTCTCTCTTCCAGAGTCTTGGAAGTCCAGTAGCAGGACAAGAGTCAAGATGACTGGCAATTGTCCAGAATGCAGTGGATGACATTGACATCTTCCATGTCTGACCAACCTCTAAGCACTCCACAGAGCCTGCTTCAGATGCCTTCATGGCTGCTGGGACAGATTATTCTCATGAGCCCATTCTCCTGGGGGAAGTCTTCACATGCTTGGGGTAGATATCCTCCTAACTCACCAATTGGTTTGAAGCCTGTCGATTACCCTCAAAAGCCTGTTGGTTACCCTCAACCTGGTTTAATGGTAAACAAATTAGAAATACTTAGTCAAAACTAAGCTCAAATGTCACCTTCTGCAAGGGGCCTTTCTTAGTTCTTTCCACTGCCAGCGCCTTCCCTCTGAGATTACTTCCCTTTCACACTGTATAGACATCTCTATTTTCATATTGTCTCCCCCTGTGGGAGGTCTTTGATAGTAGAAACCCTGCTTTTGCTTTTCTTTGTTATCCTCAGAACTTAGTGTAGGGCCTGGAACTTACTAAAGTGCTGTTGACTGACTGACTTTAGAATATAGATAATAGAGGATGCTGCCACACCTCTTGACAGACAAATGAGGAATGAGAACACCTATGTTTTCAGACATGGCTAATAGATTATCTATTTTGCCTTACTGGTTACAAGAGAGGAGTTTTATAGAAGGAGGAGCTTGTGGGTCAGTCAAATCATATGGAAAAAAAGGAGAAAAATAATAAAAGAGCATCAAGGAAATATTTAGAAATCCACAGAAGAGAGGAGAAGGAAGTTCAAAAGGGAGCGCAGGCAAGCTGAGCAGTTTTGATGCTATCGTCTTAAATTTAATACACACTTAAAAATGTGTAAGAGAAGCTCAATTTCATGCACTGTACAATCCTGTTTTCGGTTCTTTATATATTGATGTGTTCATGTTTGTTAATGTTTGATACCTTCATAATAAAAAAGCACTTCATGGAAATTTTTTTTTAAGGCTTGAGGTGTCTGAGGGTATAAATTCTAATGCTCTTTCTCCCTCTCTGCTTTATAAAATCCTTTCTATCCTTCCAGACCAGGCTCAGATATTATCTCCCTTAGGAAGTAAGCCCTTATTTCCCCAGGCAAAAGGAATCATAACATTTTAATCCCATAGTCAGTTAAGCATTTCTTAAGTGTCTACTATGTGCCAGGCACCGTGCTAAGCAGCGGGGATACGAAAGAAGGCAAAAGACAGTCCCTGCTCTCAAGAAGCTCACTGTCTAATGGGGAGAAAACATGCAAATGACTATGGATCAATAAACTATAGACAGGAGTGGGACAGGAAAGGCTCCTTGTAGGAACAGGAATTTAGCTGGGACTTGAGGAAAGCCAGGCAGCTCTGGAGATGGGGATGAGAAAGGAGAATGTTCCAGGCTCGGGGGATGGCCAGTGAAAATGACTAGCTAGGAGATAGATTGTCTTGTGTGAGGAGCACCAAGGAGGCCAGTATTACTAGATTGCTTTTACTTGTCCTCATGACAAATCATATATATATTCTTGAATTACAGTCATTACCGCCCATGATGCAATGAGGCAGCTAGATGACTAAGAGAACTGGATTTGGAATCAGGGAGACCTGAGATCAGATGCCTCCTCAGACACTTACCAGCTGTGTGAACCTGGGCAAGTCACTTAACCTTAAGCTTCCCTATCTATAAAATGGAGATAAGATACCTACTTTCCAGGGCTTTTGTGAGGACCTAATGAGAACATAGCCATGACACTTTGCAAATCTTAGAATGCTCTCTATATGCAAACTGTTGTTACTGTTTTTATATCTTACATTCCCCACTAGCCTGTATTCTTCTGGAGTACCACAACAAAGTGAAAGTTATTTTGATTTTCTGAGCTTCAGTTTCCCCATCTGCAAAATAGGGACAATACTGGTATGACGAATCACAGAGCTGTTGTGAGGATCAAATGAGATAATAGAATTATTGACTTGGAGTTAGAAAGAATCTTAGAGGTCACTTAATCCAACCTCTCTCCAATTTGTTTTACAAATGAGTACATGGAATGGCTGAGTCCTAGAGGTCATTTGATCTCATGCCCTCCTTTACCTTGAGATCATCCCTGTACAGAATTGGCACTCACCAAACATTTGTTGAGTAGATAGTGAAAATAGAGTTGTGGACAACTCTCTTTCCCATCAGTCTTCAGGGGTTCCTGATTGACAGGGAAGCCTGATAACAGTGGAAAGAATGTTGGAATCAAAAGCAGAGAACTTGGTTCTACACTTTCTCCTTATGTAACCTTGGAAAAGTCTTCTCACCACTTTGGGCTTCAGCTTTTTCTTTTTTCCGCTTGTCCAATGAGGCGGTTAGACTCCATCAGCCTCAGGAGTCTCTTGCTTTCTCCATCGAAGATCCTGTGACTGCCCTTTCGCTGCCTTCAGGAGACAGGATGTTTTCCTGTGGCCACCTGGTGTTTCCGGCCCTCTAATAAACAATTCCTATTCTGAAAACATAAGGTCACTGACTGCGCTTCGGGCTTTTATTTCTCAAGTTTTATTAAATGGAGCTTTTAGTAAGATCTGTTTTTAGAATTCAGTTCTAATCTCCTTCAAGCATCGGCTCATTGGGCTGGTACAAGGTTGTGTGCCTAGTGTAAAAGAGAATGTGCCTTCTGTGCAGAAGATCTATGGATCCTTGTTTCCTTTATTTTTTTTTTTTTATGCATTGATAGGTTTATCTCTCATGGCCAGACTGAGCGCTTACCAGAATCTGGCTCTTTGTGCTGGAAGAGAGAGGGGATTCCTGGGCTTTTAAATTAGTTCTGTGCAGAGGGCAATGGGCTGCACTCCATAGACCCAAACACAGTGTGATGCCCTGGGAAGCTGGAGAGGTTGCTTTGTGCAGAGCACTGGGTTGGCACCTGGGAAGGAGAAAGACACAGTTCCTGCGCTCATGAAACAAAAGATACACACACACACACACACACACACACACACACACACACACGACTTTAAACAAAATGTGAGGTGAGGGAGAAGGTCGTTACTGGTCAGGTACAGATCATAGGATCTCTCTAGATCTGAAAAGGGACCTTAGAAGCCATCACATCTAACCCTCTCATTTTACCGATGAGGAAACTGAGGCCCAGAGAGGGGTGTAATGTCCCAAGTTTTACAGCTCTTAAGTATGGTGTCTGAGTTGGGGTTTGAACCCTAGTCTTCCTAACTCTAACTCCAATACTCTAATCATATCAGGCTGCAGTGTGAGGGCAGGACTCACTTCAAGTCAACTCAACAAGCATTTACACAATGCCCCAAGAGTCTTTTAAGATTAATCTTTAATCATAAAATTGCATGAAAACTTTTGGGATACCCTGTATTTAGCACCTAGCATGTGTCAGGTATTGGGGATAGATAAACAGACAAAAATGAAAATGAGTGCCTTCCCTCAAGGAGCTTACCTTCTCCTAGGGATCAGGGAATAATAGCTCATACATGCATTTGATACACATATATAAATACATTGTGCTTTATATTTATATTAAAATTATATATTGTAAAATATATGTACAGTGTTTTTGAAATGTACAAAATACTTTTTTCATTAGGACCCTGAGAGGTGTCCAGTGTTATTCTCCCTATTTTACAGAGAAGAGAACAGAAGTATTGAGCACAAATGATGTGCCCATCATCACAAACCTCTTAGAGGCCGTTGAGTCCAAACTTTTCATTTTAAAGAAAAAGAAACTGAGGCCCAGAGAGCTTAAACGAACTTAAGCAAATCAGTTTAAATTTCTGAGCCTCACCTTCCCCATAGTAACAGGGGGTTGGATCCCTCACAAAGGATTAGAAGATCCTTTCACCTCCTAATCTGGTATCCTATGGTCTTAAATGACTTGGTTAAAGTTACACAAGCATTAAATATCAGAGCAAGGATACAAACCCAGGTCTGATGCCTAACCTAGTATTTGTCCTACTATAAAATGTGGGTCCCCTCTTTATTTTTCCTTTCTCCAGCATTCTTGGTCCTTCTTACCAGTCCCTAATTTGCCTTGAAAGTTGGGATTTTGGTAGAGGATGTCAGGTTTCCCTCAAGGGGTGACCCAGCCGAATGGCAAAAAGATCTGCAGTCATAAACCTGTTTCCCTGGCCTCCACCGGCTGGTCAGCTAGGTCCTGCTCTACAGTGTTAAGTGTTGAGAAGAGAATAGACCCAAGGAGGAAGTTACCAAGGCAACTGGGGAGTAACAGCCGTCGCTCCCTCACTAAGGTGATGTGTTGTTCTCCCACATGTCAGGGTATTTGCTGAGTTTCCCATCTGTCTCCCTAGGCTTCTGGGAGCTGCAGGGAATGTTAATGTCATGCTTGCTTCTCTTCTCCCTCCTTCCTGGTTTAGCCAAGATGCTGTGGGCATCGTCACTGTTCCTATCCTCAGCAGCCGACTGCCCAGAGGGAGATATCAAGAGCTGATTTGGTTTTCCTGTTTAATTTTATGCCGGGGAAAAAGGGTCCCTAGAAAAATCTTGTGATGTGTCAGACCTGGAGGAGATCTTTAAAATCATCTAGTGTTATACAATCAATAGAAATAAACAGAGTTGAATTTATAGTGAGAAGATCTGAGTTGAAATCAGGCCTCTGCCTATGTGGCCTTGGGCAAGTCCCTTAACCTCTCTGTGCCTTGGTTTCATCAACTGTCAAATGAGGAGGTTCAGATTATATTACTTCACTAATTCTTTCCATTTATAAATTTATGATCTTATGATCTTTATTCAAACCCCTTTTTATACAGAAGTGGAACCTAGAATGGAACTAAGTGGAACCAAGTAAAGCCAAGAGAATAAGAAAGGGACCTTAAAGATCATTTAGTCCAACCCCCTCATTTTATAATTGAGGAAACTGAGTCCTAGAGAAAGGGATTTGCTCAGGGTCACCCTGATTTAGTAGAGGATGAGGGAATAGAACCCAGATTTCCTGAGTTCTAGACTACTGCTAATTTTGTGTCCCTATGCTGACCACTAAGAGCAATATGGGTATTGTATCATAGATTTTGTATAGAAAATCTCTATATCTCTTTCTATGGAGAATTTGGAGAATAATTGTACAGGATGAGAAGGTATGGGTGGCTCTGATTTTGTGTTACATTTCAAGTCATGACTACTTTAAGCTGACTACATTAAGAAACATACAAGTCCTGAGGACATACTCAACCAAGAAGGAAGCCCAGGCAACTGGCTGGACTGGTATAATGGGCCAGCTATGGATAGTGCAAAAATTATAAGAGGCTAAGAGTTTTTATACTGTGGTTGTAAAAGAAAGCTGGGTTTCCAATATAAATCCCAAATATAAATCCCAAATCCCAAGAGCCCTTGATCTCTAATCATGAGTAGGTCAAACAGGCTGAAATATAGGGGTTAGTTGTTTTTTTTCCTTCATTTTCAAAGAGAACCAATGACATCATTGGGTGATGTCTTGATTGATGGGCGAATTGGATTAAGTGAGGCAGAGTTGCACAAAGTCATCAGCCTCATTCTCTCTTCCAGAGTCATGGAAGTCCACTGGTAAGACAAAGGTCAAGATGACTGGTGACGGCATGGGATGAAATGGATGGCCTTGGCGTCTTTGATGTCTGACCAAGCTCTAAGCACTGTGGAGTGCCTTCATAACTGTTCATAATTGTTCTCATCTTCTCATTCTACCAAGGTAAATCTTCATGTTCTTGGGGTAGACACCCCCCAACTCATTAAAGGGCTTGTGATCCATTGGTTACCTTCAACTTGGCTTAGATCATCTGCCAAGATAGGGTGGCTGCTGCACATGCCATAGCTTCTTGGAGCCACAGGTGAGAGTTAAGTGCCAGGTGGACACCAAAGGTGGATGAGCATGCTTGAAAAGGACTTGGCATGCCCTCACACTAGAGGTGCTAGTCCTTTTTGAACACCCATATACCCCATAGGGGTTAGGAGAATTCCTTTGGAGTCGGAGCCTGAGCTCCTGACCATTCATTAATTTCTCTAGCTGTCCCTTTCTCCATGTTCTCCCTCCCTCTGTGGGTGATAGGTTTAGCATTAGATCTATGTCCCTGAGGAAGCTGTCACTTTATGAGGTCACATATCTACTAAATAAAAGGTATAATGTAAAGTCCACCAGACTAAGTATTAAGACTTCCAGATCCTATTCTTGTATCTGTCACTAACTTCTTATGTGACCCTGGGCAAATCATTTCCCCTCAATTTCGTTTAACTATATTCCTTTCCATTTCTAACACCCAAGACTTTATGGTATGGATTCTATAACTCACAGAAATGACTCATCCAGTGTTCCCTAGTATTTATAAAAGCCCATTTCCTTGTGGAAGTGGTATCATCTCATTAAAGTCTTGAGAGAAGGGACCTTAGAACAGAGAATGTTAGAGCCAAAAGGACGCTAAGAACAGGGAATGTGAGAGCAGAATTTTAGCACTAAAAGGCACCTTCTAACAGAGAATGTTAGAACAGCTGTCAGAGCTGGAAGAACACTTAGGACAGAAAAACATCAGGGCTGGAAGGGACCTTCGAACAGAGGATGTTATAACAGAGAATGTCAGAGCCAATAGGACCTTAGAAGAGTGAGTGTGAGAAGGGGGTGTTAGAGCTGGGAGGGTGCTTAGAACAGAGAATTTATGGACAGAAAACGTTAGAGTTGCAAGGACCTTCCTAGAGAGGGAATGTTAGAACAACATCTTAGAGCTAAAAGAGACCTTAAAATAGAGAATGTCAGAACAGATGTCAGAGCTATCTGAGACCTTCAAAAAAGGAATGTTGGAGATGGAAAAGAGCTTCCAAACCATCTGGATCAGCACTGTCACTTTGCAGAGGTGAAAACCGAGGGCGGGTGAACCTTAGCGTTCAAAGACACATTAGAGAGAAGAGCAGCATGCCATATTTTACCTACATGTATACTAAAGCGAATGCTTTGGAGAAATTATTATTATTAGAATTTTTTGGTGACACAGAAGAAATAACAAATGTCTTCAGGGAAAGAGAAAAGGTGTTCCTGGGAATGCTTTGAGGTTGATTAGGTGGCCTCCCCTCCCTAACTCGGTGAATTGTGGATTAGTCCAAGCAGTAAAGCTTAAGTATTGAGGCTTAGAACTTCATTTACATATTCATTATTGCCCTTTTGATAGAACAGCCCTGGCAATGCTGGTTAAAGCTTTCAGAATTTCACCACCACCCCTAGTCAATCACTCCCCAGCCAGCATCCAATCAGGGAGCAATCACAGGAGCCTGGCTGAGTTAATTGCCAAAATGTGGCTGAATCATTGTCAGGTTGGGAGGTGGACAGCATTGGAACAGGCTGGCTGGGAGCAGGAGTCCAGAAGATCTGAAGGACCCCTGAAAGCATCAAAGGTTTGGGCAAGAAAAGGGGTCAAGTCTAGGGAAGTCAGCTCCAGCAGTCTTAGAACATGGGTCCCGGAGATCAAAAAGGAAGAAAGCAATTCACGGTCAGGCTCCAGCTACCTTTCCAGGATTATTAAATGTCATTACACATTACTCCCTTTCACATACATAATAGACATTTAATAAATGCTGGTTGATCTTATTGATTCGAGCATTCCAAGGGCTAGCCAAATTGGTCTTCTTGCTTTCTTTCAAAGATGGCATTCATTTCCTCTGTCTGTGCCGAGGTGTTCACCTTCTCTCCACCTCTTAGACCCCCTAGTTATCTTAGAGCTCAGGTCAAGGATCACCGCCTTCGTGAGTTCTTTCCTGGTCCACTCAGCAGCTAGTGCCCCCTCCCCTCCATTACTTCATATGTATTTTGTATACATTTATTTGTATATGTGTTGCGTTCCCTGGTAGAATGCAAACTCCTTGGCGGGGAAGGGGGAGGGGAAAGAGACTGCTTCATTTTTGTCTTTGTATCATTCATACTTGGCAGAGTGCCTGACACCCAGTAGGTGGTTAATAAATGCTTATTGCTTGGATGATAGTGATCGATTTTTATTCTTAGAGCAGAATCCGGTGCCCTCTGATTTATTGTTTGCCATCCTCTGTCCACTTGTGGCCAGAGACCCAGGGGTGTTGGTCATGACTGCAGAGGAGTCAGATTGGAAGCCCAGGATCCTTCCTGAATGAGGCAGAGAAGGAGATTCTGAGATTGCCTCACCACCATCCTTGCACTTTGTAAACCTTAAAGCACTATTTAAGTGTGAACTGTTGCTATTATTGTTATTCTTGTCGGAGAAATAATTTGTGCACCTCAGGGAAAGGGACAAGACCTGTGATTTCATTATTAAAAGGAATTCCCAGCTGAGGAAACTCACAAATGCAGGTTGATTCTTTGCAAGATAGAGTTTTGGGAAGTTGTCTAGTGACTTTCCCAGGTTCATACTGTCAATATGTGTGAGAGGGGAACTTGAACTCAGGTCACCCTGGTTTCAAGCCAGATGCTCTATATTTGCTACACCACAGTGCCTCAGTGCATCTTGATGGACAAAATCTTAGTGCATTTTTGATGATCATAAAATCTCAGGTTCTTCCATTTCTTTCACTTGAAAGTCATTTGGGGGTTAGTGGCTATTGAATGCTCACCATTTGCAAGACACTGTCCTAGTTGCTGGGGGTAGAAAGATAAAAGAAGAAAGAAAGAAAGAAAGAAAGAAAGAATTTTTGCTACAATCTATTGGGGAGATATAGTACAGTGGAAAGAGCACTGACTTTGTCATAGGTCCTGGGTTCAAATACTGCCTCTGATGCTTATTTCCTCTGTGACTTTGGGCAAGACATTTACCTGAGTCTTAGTTTCATTATTTGTTAAATATATCAGTTGAACTATATGGCCTCTGAGCTCCTTTTCAGTTTTTGATTTATAAGTCTGTTAGCATGCGTGCGCGCGCGCACACACACACACACACACATACACACACGAAAGGGATATAAGTCTAGGAGAAAGAAAGGTCATAGATGTCACCACTGCCAGTGTGAGGAGTGTATATTCTAGGAGTAATAGGGAGCCACTGAAGATTGTTGACAGAGAGGTATGTATGGTCAAACCTATGCTTTAGGAAGATAACTTTGACAACTGAAAGGAGGGTAGATTGGAAAAGGAGAAGAGAGTGGAAACAAGGAGACCAAATAGAAGGCTGTTATAGTAATCTAAGTGAGAAGTGATGAATGATGGTGGTGGTGACATGGGTGGGGGAGGAGAGAGATGAAGGCTGCATTTTTTGTCTTTCTCTGTATCCCCAGAGTTCAGCACAGTGCCTGGCACATACTAGTACTTAACAAATGCTTGTTTTCTTGACATGATTTAACTTGACCGGGCCTCAGATCCTTTATCTTCAAAATGAAAGGGCTATAGAATGGGAATATTAAGGGTCCCTGCAGCTCTAATGATCTCAAACAAACCAAAAACTTCATAACTCCTTGCATCCTCTGGGCTTGATCAGGTCTTATAAGTTTTTTTTCCTGAAGTCTGGAGATGATGAGACTGTCATAACAAATACAATTTTGTTGCTGCTATTTTGATTTGAGGCAGCTGAGATAGGCCTATTTCCCCAAGATATTTTGGTCTGAAGAGTAGCTCTGACCTCTGGGGCCCCACAGTCTTTTATACCCCCAGCTTTCAGAGACAGCATCCAAAATAACCCAATCTGTGCCACTATTGATCCTTTTCTGTTGCTGTGAGACTACTGATCTGGATGGCTTCTTCAGGTCCTCAGATGCCTCAGCCCTTATGCCTAGAATAAAACAGAAACTCCTCTCTCCGGCATTCAAAGTCCTTTATAACTGACTCACACTTACCTTTCCAGGATGATTTCAAATTTCTTCCTCCCTCCCTTTGCCTTATACATTTCAGCCAAACCAGATGACTTTTTGTTCCCTACATGTGGCATGGCTGCTCCCAACTCTGTACCTTCTCCCAGCCTGTCCCCCATTCCCAGAATACAGACTTTCCTCACCTCCACTTTTTAGAATCTCTTTAGGACTCAGCTTACGTATTATCTTCTAGTAAGGTCATCCTCTATTTCCCCTGATACCCCTCCTCAGTCGTTCATGTTCTCCCCTCCCCAGAAATCATTTTCTGTTTACAAATGCATTGATTTGGCATCAATTTATCTGCACTTATATGGGTATGGTTTCCTCCAAGGAGATAATGGGTTCCTTGAGGGCAGGGATTATGATGATTATTATTAATGTTACTTAATATAGTAATATATCCTCAGTGCCTGAGAAGACTTGGCAAATGGTAAGTGCTTAATAAATGCATGGTGGAATTGCAAAAACCCTCAACAACCCATCTTCACATACTTGTGGGAATTTGTAGTACCTTTAGCATAAAAACAAAACAAGACAAAACCCACAAACCCCAAAGGCTCACAGACTTTGTAAGGTATAATGCAAAAAAAAATGCAAGTCCCAGTAATCTGTCAGAAAGTGTTGATGTAAGTCTAAATATTTTCTATAGATGGGGCAGTTGGGTGGCGAAATGAATAGAGCACTGGCCCTGGAGTCAGGAGGGCTTGAGTTCAAATCTGGCCTCAGAGACTTACTAGCTGTGTGACCCTGGGAAAATTACTTAACCCCAATTGCTTCCAAAAAAGATATTTCCTATAGACTCCAACAGATCCCATTTTGATTATATCATGCTCCATTTGGGTTACATCAATGTTCTTCACAATAAAAAGCAATGTGTTGCAGTGGCAAGAATGCTGGATTTGGAGTTAGGAGACCTGAATCTGAACCCTAATCCTGCCATTTACTACCTGTGTGACCTTGGACAAATCCCCCATCCTCTCTGTGCCTCAGTTTCCTCATTTGTAAAATGAAGGAGTTGGACTTAATGGCCTCTAAAGCCCCTGCCAACTCTAAATCTACGTATCTATGATTCTTCTATAACTTATCGCTCACTAGGAATTATTGACTATATTTCTCAGTTCTATGATCCTGGACAAGTCACTTAACTGCTTTGTGCCTCAGTTTCCCCACATGTAAAATGAGGGAGTTGGCTTCTAAGGTCCCTTTTAGCTCTAAATCTGTGCTTTTTTCATCCTGATCCTGGGAATGGATCCATTGTGACTCTGAACCAGCAGCTTGCTATCACTGTCTCTCATTTAGAGAGCTCAGTATGGCTTCAGGAGTCATGTACTATACCCACAATTCCTCTCCCTCCTTCTACCTCACAACCACATTATTTTATTTCCATCAAGGCCAGTCCAAGGATTGCCCATGCCATTTTGTAGAATGTCACCGGAAAGGTGGGTGTCGAATGAGGACAGAGGCTGAACAACCTCATGTCTGGTTTTGGGCATTTTGAATATCTTTCCCATCTGATTTAAGGCTCAAAGACAATCCAGGGACAATAGAGACAGTGACAAGGTGGAGGAAAGGAATATGAGGCATGCTATTTCCAGTTTAGGTGATGGAAAGAGTCAAAGCTGAGGAAACCTCTCCTGGGGGAGACTGGTGCAAAGCCATCCCTAAGTGAAGGGAAGCTAACAACCCACACAGCCATGTAGATAAATTGGCTAGCCAAACTGGTTGAGACTTCCCCCCTGGGGTATTGTCGATGGGGTAGGAACTCAAGATGCTGAAAGAATTGTCTTTGCCACCAGCATAAGAGACAAACCTCCAACATGGGGCTGTGTTGCATTCACCAAATGAATAGGGAGGCATGCAAGCCACGCTCAACTTTTTGACAAATTAGTCTCAAGCATGTTGGAGCCTCACTACAGAGAATCAACATAAAGGAAAAATGTAAATGCAAATGCAAGTATTTCATTAACTGCATTCTCCTGCTGGGGAAAAGCAGGAGGGACTCAGCTCAGAGCCACTGACGTCCAGCAATCAGCACAAAGGCAAAATGATGTTTCCAAGAGACCCAGGAGCCTTTCTTTGGAAAATGAAGGAGAACCAGAGCTGAACTCTGCCGCTGCCTACCACAGAAGAGGTCAGAAATAACAATGCCATCTGTATTACTGGCATGGAAAAACCTGTCTTGGAAAACTCTTGGAACTGAATGCTCTGAAATGAGGATGACTAAACTCAACTCTGAAGACGAGTTCAGAAAATACATCATCATCCTTCCTTCAAAGAGGTGGGGGTCTTTGGGAGAGAACACTGCATATTCTCTCACACTTAATTGATGGATCAGTTAGTTTTTCCTGAACTGCTTTAGTTTTCTCTTTATTTTTTTTTGTTATGAGATCTCTCTGGGTAGAGGTTGGGGAAAGAATATATCTGGAAATTAAGGTAATGATGCAAAAACAGAAGATAACATCCCCCCCAAAAAATCAAGAAAAGAAAAGAAAACTCATAGGATTATAGATTTAGAGCAGAAGGGGACCTCAGATTCCATTGGGTCCAATCTCTTCATTTAACAGGTGATGATTGTTGGAGATTCAATGACTTGCATGGGCTCACAGAACTAGTAATTAGCTCACCTAACAAGGGCAACTAGGTGGTGCCATATTGCATAGAGTGCCGGTCTTAAAGTCAGGAAGACTCATCCTCCTGAGTTCAAATCTGACCTCAGACATTTACCAGCTTTGTGACCCTGGGCAAGTCCCTTCACCCTATTTGCCTCAATTTTCTCATCAGTAAAATGAGCTGGAGAAGGGAATGGCAAAGCACTCCAGTATCTTTGTCAAGAAAACCCCAAATGGGTTCAAGAAAAGTCAGACATGACTCAACAGATTGAACAAAAAAGCTTGAATAACTAGGTGAGAATTGAACTCAAGTTCTCCTGATTCCAATATCCTGGCATCATTTTGTTAATTTCCATTTGTAATTAGCCCAAAGCATTTGTAATTCCCATTTGTAATTATTTCATAATGAAATAATATTTCTAATGCATTTTAAAGTGGAGGGATTCTGTGGCATATCTCACAAGTGGTTCTAACTTTGATACTCCAGGAGTGTTATAATTTATGGACAATAACAATACTTCACATTTCCATGGCACTTCTCCCCCCTTCCTGATACATATCTACATATTTACATGTTAGATGCCAAGAGATGGTGGTCTGGCCTCTCCTACCATACTACAGAGGTGACTAGTCAGCCCTTTCCTCCCCCAAACACTTATACAAACCAGCAGCAGGGGCACCCCTTCCAGGAAAGGTTACAAAATACTTTTCTCCTAACAGTCCTATAAGGTAGACAGTACAACTATGATTATTCTTGTTTTGCTGATGAATAAACTGGGTTTTGGAGAGATTCGGTCACATAGCTAGCAGGAATCAGAACTAGGGAGAGCCTGTTAAAAGAATGCCATAATCAATTAAATTTAAGAATTTGCTAACTTCACTACTGTGTAAGTCACCTAAGGTCAGGGGTCCTGGAATCGCATTCTACTTACTACCTTTGTGACCTCTGAAAATTCACCCAGCCTCTCTGGACCCCACTTTCTACTTTCTTCCGGTCAACCACTAATTTTATAGAGGGAGAGAAACTGAGGCTCAGAGAGATTAAGTTACCCTTTAATAGTTCCAAAGAACAAGACACGTCATTAAGTCATGGTTTATCCAGGCCAAGGTTCTATTAGTTCTCACTCTTCGACAAGGTATGGCATATACAAAAGCCCGTCTGTTTCCATGACTTTGGACTTCATAACTTGTAAGGTTATGACTAGCTGAGATAAAACCTATGAAGCGTGTCTTCAAGTTGGCTTCTCTGCCTCCTTTCTCTGAGTATTTTGCTCACTAGGCTCAGCTAGGCTATGTCTCCTGGCAGGGCTTTGGACTGACTTTTTAGATCATGCCAAGTGTGGTTCTAATGGGAGGCAAAGGATGGTGAGGAGGGTAAGGAATGTATTTAAACACACCACTGGCTTCCCTTGAAATAGGCTGACCTTTATATATATTATGACAACATCTACCCAGATAGGTGGGCAATTAAGTGGCTCAGTGAATAGAATGCTGGGCCTGGAGTCAGGAAGACTTGAGTTCAAAAATGGTCTCAGAAACTTATTGGCTGGGTAACATTGGGCAAGTCACTTAACCCTGTTTACCTCAGTTTCCTTATATGTAAAAGTGAGCTAGAGAAGGAAATGGCAAACCACTCCAGTATCTTTGCCAAGAAAACCCCAAATAGGATCACAAAGAGTAGGACATGACTGAAAAATATCTAAACAACAACAATGGCCAAATAGGTTACCAGGAAGTATCATTGGAACATATTTCAGAATAGGAAGGCCCTTAATAAATTCAATGGCATCATCCAATGGATATCTTCCATAGATTTAGAAGAAAATATTTTGTGTGATGGAGCTTGAGAGGCATCTTTTTATACTGTCTAGCTGTTCCTTATTGAATAAACATCTTTCTCTTTGTAGGTGTATGAGAAGGGCCCCAGATCTGATATTAGAACTTGCAGGTTGGGGCTGATTCATCTTCTGGGATGGTAAGATGTATGGACTGCTTGGGCATCTGTGGTTTCCCATTAGACTAGGAGGAATTCAGCGGCTCCCTCGTGCCTCCTAAACCTGGCATTTAAAGCCCTTCACAGCCTGGCTTTCGCCTACCTTTCCAGGCCTATTGCATATCACTTTTCTTTGACGTTATTCCGAGAAAAACAAAAAAGCAAATGATCTACCTGATGCTCTCTGAATCTGGCAGCTAGGTGGTGATGGGGATAGAGTGTTGGACCTGGAGTTAGGAAAACTGAGTTCTAATCCTGCCTCAGAAATTCACTACCTGTGTGGCCTTGGGCAAATTCCTTAATCTCTCTTAGCCTCATTTCCCTCATCTGTAAAGTGGGGATAATAATAGCACCTACCTCACAGGATGGTTGGGAAGATGTAATGAGATAATGTACATAAAGGGATTTCTGAACCTCAAAGCTGTTGTTATTACCATTCTTTTCCACAAGCTGCCTCCCCTGCCTAAAGTGCACTTCTGTTCTCACTGCTACCTCTGAGATTGCTTGCCTTCCTTCAAGGCCCAGCTCATATGCCTCTCCCCCAATCCCCCCACTCCCCCCCACTCCTATGGGAAGCCTCTGTTTCTTTTGATACATATTCTTTGATTCTTCTTCATGAAACCATACTTTTAGCAAACTGTAAATTAAGTTTACATTTGATGAACAATTCATTTTTTCCTCCAAGTCTAGTCTTGATTATGACCCATTTTGTCATACCTGAGTCATTTTTCAGTCATGTCTGACTCTCTGTGACCCCATTTGGGGTTTTCTTGGCAAAGATACTGAATTGGTTTGCCATTTCCTTCTCCAGCTCATTTGACAGATGAGGAAACTGATGCAAACAAGGTTAAGTCACTTGTCCAGGGTTACACAGCTAGTTAGTGTCTGAGATTAGATTTGAACTTAGGAAGATGATCTTCCTGATTTCAAGCCCAGTGATCTATCCACTGAACCACCTAGCAGGCCTGATTATAGTCCATATGTTTTAGAAACATTTTTTTTCAGTCAACAAACATTTTTCTTTCCCTCCCATCTCCCCCATCAGTGGTGTAAAAAAAGAAAAAGAAAATTCTTGCAACCAATATGTATAATCAAGCAAAACAAATTCTATGAGAATCCTTTTTTCATCCCCATAGTGCTTAATGGCCTTTCCCTCCTTGAATTATCTTGTGTATACTTATGTTAGAAGGTAAGCTCCTTAAGGGTAAGAGCTGTTTTTTGTTTAGTCTTACTGTCCCCAGTGCCAGGAACAGTGCGTTGTAGCAATAGAATGCCTGTTGAATCCACACGCCTCACTCTGCCTCACTCTTCTTTGCCTTCCCTCACCACAGGGCTTTGACCAGATTCCACTTCCCCCGTCTCTCTCACTTAGTTACTCACGTTGCTTTTCCACAAGGAGCGAGGCGATAGTGGAGTCAGACTCCTTACCCTTGTGTTAGATTCAAGAGTCTTAATGACACTGGGCATAGGTATTTTGAGCTGAGGTACCACAGGGACTGAAAGTGAGTTCCTGGCTGTGTCCCTGCCTTGGAAGGGATTTCCCACTGTGCTCTGAGCCTTGTGCTTTCAGCCCTGATGCTGGTCTAATTATAGTATTATCCATGCTAGCCTCACACCCCTATGTCCTCAAGAATCTGGGTGTCATCTCTATCCTTGGCTCCCACCCCTCGGGCTCTAGTTCACAACAGGGTGCTTTGTTGCCAGGATCAGAGGGAAAGGAGTTTTTATTTGAAGCTTCAAAGGCAGAAGAAAAGGACTTCACTCAGCTTTGAGCTTCCGTTGTCTACAAGAGAAGAATGGAACACAGGTGAAGACAGAATGTTGTCAGTGTCACCAAAGGAACCAGAGACATTGAAATCTGAACCGGGGAGGGAGGAGGGAGGGCACAAGGAGAAAGCAGCTGGGTCTTTCTACTCAAGAAAAAACTAACTGTGCCAGAACTATGTCCTTGGTCTTAGAGTAAAAGAAGCCAGCAGAAGTCCCAGACCCCATAGTACAATGGAAAGTACATTCAAGTGGGATCTGGCTGACCCAGGTTCAGATGCCACTATACTGGGAACTAGCTGTGGGATTTTGGGCAAGTCATTTAACCCCTGTCTCAGTTTCTAAAAGACCTAAATAATAATTGATATAATTAATTAACATTAATTAATTAATAATTAATACTGTACCTGGGAGAAAACCTTGGAGATTCATGATCAAAGTACTAGAGCTGGAAGGATCTAGTTCAATTTCTTCATTTGACAAATGAGAAGACTGAGGCACAGGAAGTTTTAAGGGAGTTGCCTAAGGAAGGTCATACAGGTGATAGACATAGGATTTGAACCCCAATCTTCTGAGTCAGTAAATTTCCATTCTGCCATGCTACCTCCAACCCTTTCATTTTTATCATTTTACATAAGAAGAAACTGAGGCCCATAGCAAGTAATAGTAAAGCTGGGACCAGAACCCAGGTGTCCTAATTTCTAGTCCATCCTTTAATGGGCCTGCCAATCATTTCCCAAATAATATGGCCAAGTTTATGTTACCTGGGAGATTTTAGGAGTCTGTAACTCAAACTGGAACACCTGTTACGAGAAAATGAACTTCCTTTTGGTGATGGTGATGGAGGAGGGTGAGGTGCTATGTAATGAAGTCATAGAAAATTCATCTATTTCTTTTTTTTAATTTAATTTTTTTACTAGACATTTGATTTCATTGATCTAGGTCACTGCTGGTGAGGACCTTCCTCTACCATTGAAGACTTCTATTTTCTCTGCAACTTACAGTCTTAGAGAGTTGTTTGGGGATTGGGAGTTTAGGGGACTTGGCTAGGGCCATGTGGCCAATGTATGTCAGATACAGGACTTGAATCTAGGTCATTCTGACTCCAAGGCCAGCTCTCTAGCCTTAGATCCAGGTTGCCTCTTTCTCTTTTATGAATGATAATAGCAGGTTACCCAGTTTAGAGTAGTGATCCACTCCCCTGGGTGGGGGATATTGAGTGACCTGTGAATATACCAAGAATGCTTCCCTTCCCTGCTAGACAAATCTTTTGAAACAGGTTTAAAAGTAAAAAATTTTTAATGTAAGTAGTCACCCTTCCCTCCCTCTATCCCAACTCATTTCACTTACATTTGTTTTCTTTAAGTGAGGTCCACTTATAGCAGATTTATATCCTGCCGGAGAAGGTCCTTCAATTACAAAACCAAAGCCCGGGAGATGCTCTATGGAAGGATTCCTCTGTGAGTCCTCAGCTATGAATGGTTGAGAATAAACCCAAGCCACACAGCTGTGGCATGATAAAGGCAGTTAGGATCAGTGAATGGGCCACTCCATTCAACAGAGCAGGAATCTTGCATGTGAGTGGCCCCCTGCCCAGAAGCTGTCCCCTTCCTTCTCCCAAACACAGAGCCAAACTGGCCAAGTATCTCCTAAAAGGATTATGGATTGGAGGAAGGGAAGAGGAGAGCTTGGTATGGGAAGGGGCCAGGAGTTACTCCCAATTTGCTACATTAAGGAGGATTTTTGTTTGTGTAATGAGGCAATCGGGAAGGTCCCAGTCCAGTAGGTGGAGGGGGTTGCTGTCCCCTCCCATTATATTTGTTTATACAGAGAGGGATCTGGGTTTACAAGGTGGGAATTTCTAACAATCATAAACACCCAATAACAATCATGCCAAACCAATAAAATGGACTCTTTGGGCCACTGGAGGTATTCAAGCAAAGGTGAATGGTCACTTGTTAGGCATAGCGTAGAGAAGATTCATATTTTATGTTTGTATTCGGTTATAAAAGTAGCATAGCACATTGTAATGGAAAGATAGATATATCTGGAGTCAGAGGACCCGATTCAAATCCAAGTTCTGACAATTACTTCCTGTGTCACCTAGGGAATCACATCATTTAACCTCTCTGAGGGTTCCTCATCTATAAAAACGAAGGGTTCGGACTAGAGAACCTCAGACATCCCTTCAGGTTTCAAAAATCTCTAATCTAATTACAGGTCCCTTCTGGCTCTAGGGTACTATGATTTTGAGTATTGGGGGGAGTTGCTAATGGGAGGAACATAATGAATGCCATTATGCTGATAATGGATAGGGGCTTTTTTTTTAAATGTTGGTAGCTCAGGTGACGACCTTTCTCTAACAATACAGATTGGCATTTGCCCTGCACATTTACAATCTTAGCCTTGTCTAGGGTACTAAAGAGTTAAATGACTCGCCAAGGGTCACACAGACAGTATGTGTGAGAGGCAGGACATGAATGTCCAGTCTTCCTGACTCCAGGCCCAGAATTCTACCCACTGATTCATCCAGCTGCCTTAATTTAATCATAGGATAGTAAGATCATAGATTTAGGGCTGGAAGGAACATAAGAGGCCATTTAGTCCAACCTTCACATTTGGCAAATGAGGAAACTGAGGCAGGGGAAACATTTCTCCACTCCTCCTCCTCTTCCTCGAAAGTCAAAGGGTTTCAAGATTCAGGAGACTCCTCTAGCCAGCCAGTAAGAGTCAGCCCATTTGGTGAATTCCTAGACAGAGTATAACTTGATTAGGAAACCCACAGGATCCCCAGCCCTCTTCAGCTGACTCTCTGGGGTTGGCAGCTGTTCTGACAGAACATCAATGGTAGGTTCGTCATCTGGGCCTGGCGAATGACTGAGGAAGAGCCCATGAGGCCTCTTCTCTCCTCCCCATCCATCCTCCTCCCCTTCTGCACTTGCTTAACCTAAGTCTGTGACTGGGCTGACAGCATCCGGGAGAGGAAGGATTAGTCATTAAGGACAGTTAATGCTCTCTGTTCTTCATTACTCCATGGATTTCCCAAGCATTCGAATGGAGCCACCTCTGCAGCCAAAGCAGTTGAACTGACAAAAATTGCAGCAAATTGGATTATGGAACAAGCTATTGAGGAAAAGGGAAAGTGATTGCTTAATTGCTGGTGAATGGAAATGAACTAAGTGAAAAGGCTTGCTGGTTCCAGCCTTGGGCTGGAGATTAGGAAGCCTTGGCCTTGGATGTATGCGCTGACCATCTGGGAGCTGAGTGCATTGTAGACTGATCCAGTGTTCCCAGTCAGTGAGCTGCTACTCCTTTCAAGTTGGGAAGGAAGAGGAGGCACTGGTTGGCTTTAGTCCTTCATAGGCCTTAATCAGCAGGTGTAATCATAGGATCATGGATATGGAGTAAGGAAGATGTGACTTCAGATCCCTACTCTGAAACTCTGAGTGGCTCCAGGCAAGTCAATGAAACTGCCTCAGTTCCCTTACCTGTAAAATAGGGATAATAACAGCACCTATTTCACAGGGGAGGATCAAATGAGATAACATTTATAAAAAAAAAAAACACACTAATTCTAGCTATTATAGATTTTGAGCTCGAAGACCTCCTTATTTTTACAGGTGAGGAAGCTCGGTGGACTTCCCAGGTAACAAGCAGCAGGGTTCGAAATGCAGTCTCTTAATCCAGGGCCCTTTCCAGTGGACAGCTCCGCCTTCTGACTCTAACTCCATAATCCAGTGGTAAATAGCATCCAAGGTCAGCCAGTTGGACATCTGTATGCCAATTCTGACTTCTCCTAAAACTTTCTCCCCACAATCCAGGTGCAGGCTGAAGCTGCAAAAGCCTGTCACTAGCATTCATTCCCAGTAGTGTTTCTTTCTTCACCCTGAGTTCCAGGTGCTGAGAGCCTCTTCGTTATTATTTTCCCCTCATAGGCTTCTCTGGGTGGCCATTTTAACCTGATCTTACCTACAAAGGAATGTTTCTACAATGGGAGGGAGAGGGGACACAATCTACCATTTGCCCCAGGTCTCAGTATGGGCCTGAGCCCTCCAACCTTTTGTGGCTGGGCTTGGGTCTAATGCTCACTCAAGCAGCCTCTTTCATGCATTTAAGCCCACAAGAGCCTCCCAGTCAGGTTGAAACACCAAGAAGCTGTTTTGGGGAAATTGGACTCAGGCATTCAGGCATTGGACTCAGAGTTTGTAGTGCATGTGTATGCATGTGTGTATGCTTGGTTGTGTGTGTGTGTGTGTGTGTGTGTGTGTGTGTGTGTGTGAGATGAATCTCTTTGGCAGTTTGGCAAAGCCTATGAGTGCCTTCTCAAAATAAATGTTTTTGAACAATTGAGGGAAATGCTGAATTTCAGTTAAGGATTAGTGAATATATAGAGTATTTTTTTCCATCTAAGTTCACAGGTCCCCTGAAATCTATCCTAGAATCCCAGTCTAAGCAGTCCTAGACTAAAGAATCTCTTATTCCTTCTCCCATCTAGCTCTAGGCTCCCATGAACCATTTTTATAATCAGCTATATTTATAAGATTTATATAAACATACATATATATAATTAAAATTATAAGATCAAGAGATTTATACCCATTTTCACTGACAGATAAAGTGAGAATACAAGTAATATGCTAACAACTATTGAAAGAGTATGCAATCAGACTCTCCCATTGGAATATCATTATCACTTTTGCTTCTGGGAGCCAAGATGGCAGAGTAAGAAGTAAGTCACTTTCACCCTTCCTCACTGACCTCTGAAAGCCCAGAAAATATTGGCCCAGGAAAAACCCTGAGCCAGCAAAAAGACAGGGCACAGCAGCCTGGTACCCCAGGAAGCTTAGGTGATTAACAAGAAAGGCCTTTTTTGCTCTGGGGGAGGGGTAGCAGTACAGGATTGGAGATATCCCAGCAAGCCCCACTTCAGCATACCAGTGGGAGATCCTAGGTTGGTGGAACAGGCAAGTGCCAACACCAAGACCCCCAAGAGCCTCCATATAGGAAGGGGAACTGGTAGACACCAGCTCAGAAAATGACCATGGGCAATGGCATTCTCCAGCAGTGAAATCACTTGGTACCTCAACACAACTCTGGGAAACACAACTCCAGAAGGAAAGCTCCAGGCTGACAGAAACCCACCAGCAGCAAAACATTCCTGTGCAAGGCCCCGGTGAGCAAGAAAAGAAGCTTGGGTTAAGTGCCCCCTTCCCTCCAGCAGGAGAATGCAGCAGTTTTTTTTTTAAGTCAGAAAATAGGCAAACACCATGAACAAAAAGCAGAAACAGAAAATGACCATAGCTTCTTATTTTTGGGAAAGGGAAGATCAAGGCACAAATTCGAAAGAGGACAACATTGTTAATATACCCACATATGAAACCTCAAAGGGGAATATAAACTGGTCTCAAGCCCAAAAAGTCTTCTTGGAAGAGCTCAAAAAGGATTTTAAAAGTCAAATAACAGAGGTAGAAGAAAAATTGGGAAAAGAAATGAGAGATATGCAAGAGAGAGTCAATAACTTGGAAAGGGAAGGACAAAAAATAACTGTAGAAAACAAGTCCTTAAAAAGTAGAATTGGCCAAATGGAAAAGGAGGCACAAAAACTCAATGAAGAGAACTCCTTAAAAAGTGAAATGGGCCAAATGGAAAAGGAGGTACAAAGTCTAATAGAAGAAAACAACTCCTTAAAAATTAGAATGGAGGAAGTGGAAGCTAATGACTCTATGAAAGAGTAAGAAACAAAAGAATGAAAAAATGTAAGAAAACATAAAATACCTCATTGGTAAAACAACTGACCTGGAAAATAGATCCAGGAGAGGCAATTTAAAAATTATTGGTCTACCTGAAAACCATGATGAAAAAAAGAGCCTGGACAACATCCTTCAGGAAATCATCAAAGAACACTGCCCTGAGGTCCTAGGACCAGAGAGCAAATTAGTTATGGAAAGAATCTACAGATCACCTCCTGAAAGAGATCCCAAATTGAAAATGCCAAGGAATAGAGTAGCTAAATTCCAAAACTACCAGATCAAAGAGAAAATACTGCAAGCAGCCAGAAAGAAACAATTTAAATATCATGGAACCACAGTCAGGATTAAGCAGGACCTTGCAGCTTCTGCATTAAAAGATCAGAGGGTGTGGAATACAATATTCTGTAAGGCAAAGGAGCTTGGATTACAACCAAGGATCAACTACCTAGCAAAAACTGAGCATAATCCTTCAGGGGAGAAGATGGACATTCAACAAAATAGGGGACTTCCAAACATTCCTGATGAAAAGACCAGAGCTCAACAGAAAATCTGACTTTCAAATACAAGACTCAAAAGAAGTATAAAAAGGTAAACAGGAAAGAAAAAACAACAACATTGTATTATCAATAAGGGTAAACTGTTTACATCCCTACAAGAGAAGATTATACTTGTAGCTCTTAAGAACTGTAATGTCATTATGACATTTAAAAGGGGGTGTACTTATACAAAGGGCATGGGTTTAAGTTGATTTTGATGTGATGGTAAAAAATCTAATTAAGTGGAGAAAAAGGATTGTACTGGGAGAAGAAGAAAGGAGAAGGCAGACAATGATATATTACATCACATGAAAAGGCACAAAAACCAAATACAGTAGAGGGAAAGAAGGGAGGGAGATGAGCATTGTTTGAACCTTACTCTCATCGCATTTGGTTCAAAGAGAGAATAACATAATCAGTTAGGTATAGAAATCTAACTTGCCCTGTAGGAAGCAGAAAGTGTAAAGGGAAAAGAAAATGGAGGGGGGTAATAGAAGGGAGGGCATACTGAGGGAAATGGTGGTTGAAACCAAAACTCTACAGAGGAGGGAAAGGGAAAAAGGAGAGAAAAAAGCATAAAGGAGGGGGGAGGGGAATAGGATGGAGAGGAAGACACAGATAGCAATCATAACTGTGATTGTGAATGGGATGAACTCTCCCTTAAAATGGAAACGGATAGCAGAGTGGATTAAGAACCATAAACCTACAATATGTTGAAATAATTAATCCTGTAGCAGTGGACAGAGTGCTGGCCCTGGAGTCAGGAGGACCTGAGTTCAAATCTGGCCTCAGACACATAACACTCACTAGCTGTGTGACGCTGGACAAGTCACTTAACCCCAATTACCTCACCAAAAGAAAAAAAAGAAAAGAAATAATTAATCCAACTGTTCTAATAATAATGCATGCAGGATACATTTCATTCAAGAGTCAGTCTGCCAACAAGCATTTATTAAGTTCCTATTGTGTACACAGAATTGTTCAAAGAGATAGCATCAATATAGGGAAAAGAATTATGGACACATGGAGACAGAAAACTTGAATTAAAATCATGACCCTGGCACTAACAAAAGAGAATATTATTATTTTTATAAAGGACTAATATTTCTCATGCTGGCTGTGCTGACTGGTTGGGATAACATGCAAATCCAATCAGCATGGGCATATAAATGGTCTCCTCCTTTCACTTACTTCCATTAAGTGCTCCTTTTGAGACATCCATAGGACAGCTTCTTCTGGTTCTTTTAATGCATTGTGTAGACACCACAGAGGTTCTGTGACATTGTGGCAGTAGGACTCCTTAGTCAGTTGGACATTTGGGGCTAGAATTCACTGTAATGTTTGTGGGGTAAATAAGAGTTTTATGGTACCCTCTTCCAGCCTCCCTTTTTGGTTTGTCTTCACCTATTAGAATGTAAGCTCCTTGAGGGTAGGAAGTCAGTAAGTTAATAAGTATTTAGTAAGTGTCTACTATGTGCCAGGCACTGTGCTAAGCACTGAGGATAGAAAGAAAGGTAAAAGATAGTCTCTGCTCTGCAGGAGCTCATAACCTGATGGGGGAGACAACTTGCCAAAAACTATGCGCAAACAAACTCTATACAGGATAAATTGGAGAGAACCAACAGAAGGGCAGGGACCTGTTTGCTATCTATCTATCTATCTATCTATCTATCTATCTATCTATCTATCTATC
>NW_020954546.1:30335206-30397586 GCF_900497805.2 Vombatus ursinus
ATCTATCTATCTATCTATCTATCTATCTATCTATCTATCTATCTATCCTTTGCACACATGCATGTATGTATATATATTTGTCTATCTACCTAATTTATGTATCTATCCATCCATCCATCTATCCATCCATCTATCTATCTATCTATCTATCTATCTATCTATCTATCTATCTATCTATTTATCTATCTATCTATCTATCTATCTATCTATCTATCTATCCTATGCATGCATGCATGTATGTATGTATTTGTCTGTCTGTCTATCTAATTTATGTATCTATCTATCTATTTACTTATCCATCTATTTATCTATATATCTATTATCTATCTTCAGAACACTCCCACCTTGTATGACAGAAAGCTAACCCTTCTGGAGTCTCTCCAGCAGATGCCATTGAGAACTGTAGGCACCAGACAAATTCTTCTTAGGGGGTGGCAGACCCAGCACCAGCTTTCTGTTTAGGGGAGCAAGGAAAGTCCCCTTGTAATCGAGCATCCAGAATCCAATTTGCCAGATGCCAAAGACTTGCAGGGATATGTGGCAGAGTGCTGGCCAGGATGCTCCTTAGCCTTTAAAGGGACAGCCCATAAGCTGGGGCTGTAAGGGAAAGGCCCTCCTCACTGAATCACAGTGTTAGTCCTGGCAGCACCTTGGAGATCACCTAATAATCACACCACTTAAAAAGAGATGAATGAGACCCACAGGTCCTTAGCCATCCTGGGCCATCCTATTTACTGAATTGGTCTCACTTGTGCTGCTACAATTGCTTGGGCTGCAAACTTCCCTAATTTCTACAAGTAATAAAAGGGGGGAAGATGGGTCTACAGAGACAGATTTGTGGGTTTTTTTTAAGAGAAGCTTAACTGTCTCTATTCACTACTCAACACGTGGTTTATTGAGAGGCAAGATGCCATACTCACTAAGCATGTTGTGTGGGGAGTCAGAAAGACCTAGACTCAAACCTGACCTCTGATTGTACTAGCTGCATGTCTCTAGGAAGTGAGTAAACCTCTCTGAACCCCGCCATCTCCATCTGAAAAAATGGGGATGATAATATCTGTACCACAGCACATCACAGATTGTGGTGAGACAAAAATGTAAATGACAAATGTGTTGGAAACCTTAAAGCTTTCTCTAGCCGTCTATAGAGATTTTAGTTGCTATTATTTTTTGTGAGAACCTGGGCAGGTCACAGTGTGGTGTAGTGGGGGGAAAAGACTCTTGGATTTGCAGTTAGAAGACCAGAGTTTAAATCTGGGCTCTGTTCTGTGTTGCCAATGGGACATTGGACATGTGTCTTCACTTATCTTGGCCTCAGCTTCCTCTCTTTAGAATGAAGGTGTTGGACTAGATCATACTTTCTTGAACTTGGGTCTGTGAACTTTTTTTAATTTGATAACTGCATTTCAACATTTTATTTTGTGCATTTATTTATTTATTTTTTTATTTAGGCAATTGGAGTTAAGTGACTTGCCCAGGGTCACACAGCTAGTAAGTGTCAAGTGTTTGGTCTGATACCAGATTTGAACTCAGTTCCTCCTGACTTAAGTGCCCGTGCTCTATCCACTGTGCCACGTAGCTACCCCCTATTTTGTTCATTTAAAAAAAATCCAACATGATTTTGAGAAGCAGTCCATAGGTTCATCTGGAGAAGGAAAGGACAAAATACTCCAGTGTCTTTGCCAAGAAAACCCCAAATGGGGTCACAAAGAGTCAGACATGATTAAAATGACTAAACAATGACAAAAAATGGAGATACCTAGTTCCTGGGGTTGTTATGAGGCTCAAATGAAATAATGCACATAAAAGTTTTGCAAACCTTATTGCACCATATAAATGTCAACTATTATGATTATTTCTGGGGAGGGAGGTTTGTTGGCCAGAAACTGAAGACCTGGGAGCTTTTCCTGCAGGAAACTGGCAATGTTTAGCAGGAGGTTTAGTTTTCTTCGTACATAAAGCTCAAAAGTGATGAATAGTTGTTGTCATTTAAAGAGGATTTATTCACTCTGACACCCAAGCCTGCCCTGTTATTTACCAGGAAATTCCACAAACAGCGGTTTCACCTTTTATGAAATGGAGTGAGCCTCCCTTCCCTGGAATTGGCTGGATGGGTCCATTCATTTGTCTAAGGCACAAAGAGCCCAAAAGACACTTGGCTCTGAAGACAGAAGGAGTATATATAGACAGAAGCCAAAGGTGTGTGAGTTGAATATGAAGGGATAATACCTAAAACAATACAATTTAGGGGTGAGAGAGGGATGTACTGGGAGAAAGGGAAAGGGAGAGGTAGAATGGGGGTAAATTATGTCACATAAAAGAGGCAAGAAAAAGCTTTTACAGTGGAGGGGAGGAGGGGGGAGATGAGGAAGAGTGACTAAACCTTACTTTTATCAGAATTGGCTCAAAGAAGGAATAATATACACACCCAATTTGTGTATAGAAATTCATCTTACCCTACAGGAAAGTAGAGGGGAAGGGGATAAGAGAAAGAGGGGGTGATAGAAGGGAAGGCAGATTGGGAGAGGGGGGAGTCAGAAGCAAAACACTTTTGAGGAGAGACAGGGTGAAATGAGAGAGAGAATAGAATAAATGGGGGGAATAGGGTGGAGGGAAATACAGTTAGCAATAGTAACTGTGGAAAAAAATTTGAAGCAAGTTTCTCTGATAAAGGCTTCATTTCTCAAACACATAGAGAACTGAGTCAAATTTACAAAAATGAGAGCCATTCCCCAATTGATAAATGGTCAAAAGATACAATCAATTTTCAGATGAAGTAATCTCAGCTATCTATGCCCATATAAAAAAAATACTCTAATTCACTATTAATTAGAGAAATGCAAATTAAAATAATTCTGAACTACTACCTCATATCTAATGGGGCTAATAGGACAGCAAAGGTAAATGACAAATGTTGGAGGGGATGAGGGAAAAATGAGACATTAATGCACTATTGGTGGAGTGGTGAACTGATTCAACCATTCTGTAGAGCAATTTGGAACTATGCCCAAAGGGCTAGGTCTGTATCCCCAAAGAGATAAAAAACAAAAGAAAAAGGATCTATATGTACAAAAATGTTTATAGCAGCTCTTTTCTGGGGGTGAAAAATTAGAAATTGAGGGGATGCCCATCAACTGGGAAATGGCTGAACAAACTCTGGTATGTGATTATGATGGAATACTATTGTATTATAGGAAATGATGAGCAGGATGCTCTCAGAGAAACCTGGAAAGATTTATATGAGCTGATACAAAGTGAAATGTACCACATGCAAAGTAATGACAATATTGTGAGATGATCAGCTGTGAATGACTTAGCAACACTACAATTTAAGACAGCTCAGAGGGACTTATGATGAAAATGCTATCCACCCTCAGACAAAGAACTGATGACATCTGACTGCAGATTGAAGCATACTTTTTAATTTTTTTTGAGTTCTTTTGTTCATATTTTCTTTTATAACATGAGTATTATGGAAATATTTTGCGTGACTACACATGTATAACCTACATCGAATTGCTTGCTTTCTCAACTGGGGCATGGGACTAGGGGCGAGGAAGGGAGAGAATTTGGAACTCAAAATTTTAAAAATGAATATTAAATTTTTTACTTGTAACTGGGGAAAATAAAATACTAAATTAAAAAACAAAAATCCCACCAAAAACAAAAAAAATTAAAGCAATAGGAGAGGGAAAAAAGGATCTTGCAAATCTTGAAGCATTATATAAATATGACATATTTTTATCATTTTCTAAACTTTCATCCCCCAAAATATTTCAAATAACATAGGAGTAAGGGAAGATTCCTTGGGTACTATTAAAGACTTCTCTTTATGTTATAAATATAATAATTTATCTTTGGTTTCCATCATCCATTTAGCTCTGTTCAGTTCTACTTCTGACTTCTGTAGAAGTTATAGGAGAAAAAATGGAAGAAGAAAGAAGGAGACATAAATCATGTAGGTCATTTGGAGGAGTTTGATTTGTGATAAAGGCCAGAGATTGAATTAAGGGAAAAGGAATTTGGAAGAGATTGTAGATTTTTTAAAATAAAATTTTATTGATATCTTTTGTTTTCACATAACCTACATTTCCTAATGCATCCATTCTCTCTCTGCTTCCTCTTCTAGAGGGCCATCCCTTACGAGAGAATAAAAAAGTTAAATAAAACTAACCAGCACATAAAGATTATCTGATATTATCTTAAGTCTTCCATATCTATGGTTCCTCAGCTACTTTTGCAAAGAAGGGAAGGAAATGCCTTCTCATATTTCTTTTTGGGACTGAACTTGGTCACAGTTGTTAAGTTGTGATTGTTTTATTGTTATTATTGTTACTATTCTTTGTGGTTACTGTTGTTATTATTCTTTCTATTTCCACTGTTGTAGGAATTGTATATATTGTTTTCCTGATTCTACTTGATTTTTCATCAGTTGATCTGTTTTCCCATGATTCTCTATATTCTTCACCTTTTTTTTTAATAGACCTGAGTTCAGATTCAGCCTTAGGCACTTAATAAGTGTGTGATCCTAAGCAAGTCACTTAACCTTTATTTGCCTCAGTTTCCCCAGTTATAAAATGGGGATAATAATAGCACCCATCTCCCAGGGTTGTCATGAGGATCAAATGAGATAATATTTATAAAGTTATTTAGGAGTTATTAAAGTTATTATTAGCAGAGTGCCTGACACATAGTAGGTACTTGACAAATGCTTATTCTTCCTTCCTTCTTATAGTACAGTAATATTCCATTACATTCATGTGCCATAATTTTATTAGTCACTTCCTAATTAATGGTCATCTATTTGGTTTCCAATTCTTTGCTATCATAAAAAGCACTGCTATAGTTTAGCATATATTGTAGACTTTCTTTTTTTTTAATCATTGACCTTCTAGGGGTATATGCCAAGCAGTAGAATCTCTGCATTAAAGGCTTTGGATCTTTTAGTTACTTTCTTCATATAAATCCAAATTACTTTCCAGAATGGTTGAACCATTTCACAAGTCCATCAAGGGCACACTAGTGTGTCCATCTTCCCACTCTCCCTCCAGCACGGACTATTTCCCTCTTTAGTTATCTCTGCAAATTTGCTCAGTGAGGTGAAATTTCAGAATATTTTTTTTTTTGCTTTTTGATGAGGCAATCGGGGTTAAGTGACTTGCTCAGGGTCACACAGCTAGTAAGTGTCATGTGTCTGAGGCTGGATTTGAACTCAGGTCCTCCTGACTGCAGGGCCAGTATTCTATCCACTGTGCCACCTGGCTACCCTTCAGAATATTTTTAAGGACAGGCAGGATCAAGGGAAGTTAAGGAGTTAGGACCTGAAGAAAAGACTCAAGGAGAAGAAGTTAAGCAAAAGAAAACTGCATCACTCAGGCTTTGCATGAAGCCCTCTATGTAGAAGGCATGCAGAAGTGAAGTGGACCCTACTCCTGGCTAAGGCAGCCCATTCCACGGATGGAAAGTTCTAGATATTAGGATGGTCTGCCTTATATCAAGTCAAAATCTGTTTTTAATGATGCAACTTTTGCCCATTCCTCCTTACTTCTGCCCTGAGATCATGTCTAATCCCTCTTCCACATTTGTCTTTCGAATACTTGAAGACAACTCTCTTGCCTTTTACAATTCCCCAAAAGAAGTTGGATGTGGTTATTAAGTTATTTTTTTTTAGGTAATTGGGGTTTAGTGACTTGCCCAGGGTCACACAGCTAGTAAGTGTCAAGTGTTTGGTCTGAGGCTGGATTTGAACTCGGGTCCTCCTGACTTCAGGGCCGGTGCTCTATCCACTGCACCACCTAGCTACCCCTGGTTATTAAGTTGTTAAGAGGTGATAATTGGCTGTAAATCTATTAATGAGGCACTTAGTGATGATGTGTCCACAACTGCCAATAATTACTAAAAACAAGACTGAAGATCACAATTGGGGAATGGAGAGCTTATGAATTTTGCAGCAATTAACACTGAGCATGCAAAGTTTGTATTTTTTTGTGCTATTGCTGTATACAAAATTGAAGGGACTCAGAGTGAGGTCTTGGAGTCAGGAAGACTTGAGTTCTTATCCTACTCGTGATGTTTTCTAGCTGTGTCACCCTGGCAAGTCACTTAACTGCCTCAGCTTCCCCATCTGTAAAATGGGGATAATAGTAGTACTAACTTCCCAGGCTTGTTGTGAGGCTCAAATGAAATATTAATTGTAATGTACTTAGCACAGTGCTTGACACACATAGTAAGTGCCATATAAATACCCTTTGTTCATTCATTTCAGTTGTGTCTGACTCTTTGTGACTCCATTTGGGGTTTTCTTGGCAAAGATATTGGAGTGGCTTGCCATTTCTTTCTCTAACTCATTTTTTACAAATAAGGAAACTGAAGTAAATAGGGTTAAGTGACTTGCTCAAGGTTGCAGAGCTGGTAAGCATCTGAGGCTGCATTTGAACTCAGGTCTTCCTGACTTCTAGACTCCACTGCACCAGTTCAACCACTGACCAATAGATTAAAGTCAGTAAGAATGTATTTGCTGGGTGTCTTGCTAAACCAAAAAGTATGAAGGAAGGAAAAACCTCCCTGGGTGTTTAAATCCAATTTGAAGCCATAGGGAGTAACTATAATGAAGCATGAAGATTAGCAGTCTAGGCATGCAGAAGTTCACAGAAGACAAAAATCCAAGAAAGGATGTAAAAACCCTGCTTCAAATATTGATATATAAATGATTGAAGTTTAGACAAGAGATCCTAAGGTGAGAAGGAATTTTGACCTCAGAGTGTCACTGAGATTTGGTCGGATGAAACATATGGCTGGAATATGTTTCTAGATTCACAAGAAACAGGCAAGGGGACAGCTAGGTGACACAGTGGATAGAGTTCTGGCCTTGGAGTCAGAAGGACCTGAGTTCAAATCTGGTGTCAGACACTTGACACTTACTAGACTCTGGGCAGGTCACTTAACCCCATTGCCTAGCAAAAACAAACAAACAAATGAAAAAAGAAACAGGTAAGGTAGGGATGGGTCAGCACAGCTTCAAAGCCAAGAAGCCTTGGTTAATGTCCTGCTTCTAACTTACATTGGCTCCAATATGTACAAGTTACTTGACTTCTCAATGCTTTAAGACCAGAAGTTGGAGAGAACCAATCTACATTTACCAACCTACAGTGGCAAAGGAGGTTACCTTCCCCAGACTTCCCTATACTAATGAAATCTCAGGTACATTCCTATGGAAATCCAGGAACTGGGAAGGGAAGCATGGTGGGGAACCTTTGGATGAAGACCAGTGGAAGGAAAACAAGAGTGATCGCATCTAGAACTTCCCCTCTCCTCACTCCCAATTATTCCATCCTTCTTTCTGGATGAAATTCTGAGTCTCAATATGTGTCTGTTTTCCATAGCATACCATCATCCCACCACATCAAGCCATTCCCATTCGCCTCCTACGCCAAGGCTTTTCGGCGGTATCTTACAGATTTTTCTTATTTCAAGTCAAAGCTGTTCTCTAATATGCCTTGCATTTTAATGCTTTCCATGGGAATTGCTCATTTTGATCTGTTTAATAACATGTTTTAAACTCATCCCTTGTAATAAAAGGATTTCATTACTAATGGAGACAGTTGCTTAATACAGCCAGTTCATTACTATTAGTTTCACTTTTCCGATTATGCCCATTGGACTTTAAAGTTTGGGACTCTTCATGCTTGTTGGGTGGTGGGTAGGCTTCTGTATATTTTCTGAGGAATCTGAGAAAATGAAGGGATTTTTACTATAAGAGTGAGACTGAAATTCTTTATTCTAGTGGAGAGAGACTATGTCTATGTGATGTCATAACAAAATGACTGAATTTTACAGTTACTTAACTGGTTGGCTAGTCTACACCACAGTTCACTTTTTTCTTTTTGCAAGAACCTAGTTTCAATTTTCCTGATGTCTTGCACTCACTGGGAACAGGGTGAAGTCTTTGCCTGTCTGAGTGGAGGGCAGGGAGTTGTCGTCAGGGGTGAAAGACTCCGAAGTACAAGATGGGACTTATTTCAGTTGCACATGACCAGGTTTCTTTAAGAAGTCCAGCTCAGATTGGGCAGAATAGACATAAAAACAGAACCCTGCTCTGAGGCAGGAAATCAAGAAAACCCTAAGAAGGTCCTAAGCCCTACTTTAGAGACAATGTGGTACAGTGGAAAAAACATTGAAATTGGAATTCAGGGCACTGAGTTCAAATTCTATCTTTATCGCTTACTTAACTATGTGAACATCTTAACTTCTGAGTCCTGCTTTCCTCATTGGAAAGATGATTGGGTATGACTTGATGACCTTTAAGGCAAGTTTCTTACCAGCTCTGTATCTCTAATACTATGATCCTTCATTTGAAACTTTTGTGAGTCCCCCACTCTATCTGCTAAACATGGCTTGATTACTTGGATACATACCAATGGGCAGCTAGGTGGCACAATAGATAGAGAGCTGGGCTTGAATTCAGGAAGACTCATATTCCTGAGTTCAAATCTGGCCTCAGATACTTAGTAGATGTGTGACCCTGGGCAAATCATTTCACCTTGCCTGCCTCAGTTTCCTCATCTGTCAAGTGAGCTGGAGAAGGAAATGGCAAATCACTCCAATGTCTTTGCCAAGAAAACCCCAAATGGGGTCACAGAGAGTTGGACATGACCAAAACAACAATAAACCTATGTGACCTAGAGCACACTTAATTTCCCTGAGCCTGAGCTCGCTCATCTATAAAATAAAGGGGTTGGACTAGATGACTCCCGGGGTCCTCTGATCCTGGGCCAGTCACTTTACCTCTCACAGCTACAGTTTCCTCATTTACAAAATGAGAGGTAATCACCAGGTGTGGTGGTGAGTGGCAACAATTCTTGCTGCTGCAAGGCTGGGGCTGAGGGATCCCTTAAGTGTGGGAGTTCTGAATTGTAGTAGGCTCAAGCCATTTAGGCATCTGTGCTAATTTAGCACCAATATATCGTGCCCTTATGGAAGGCACCTACGGGAAGGATGAGACAACCGGGGTCTGAAATGGAGCAGGTCCGCATTTCCATACAGATCAACAGTGGTTCCAGCTCATGAGTGGCCTCTTCACTTCCAGTTTGGGCAGAGAGGGAGACCCAGTCTCAAAAAAAAAAGTAATGAGAGGTAGGCCTTGTTGGTCTCTGAAGTCCCTCCCAGATCTGCATCTGTGATCCTCTTAGCCTCCCTGGGCCTCAGTTTCTCCATCTGTAAAATGAGAACTTGAATGAGGTGGCCTCTGAGGGTCCCTTTCAGTCCTATGTCTATGAACCTTTAACTCCATTTCCAGAATCCCTCCCACTGTCTCTCCCCTCTACAAGGTCTATCTTATTTTCTACTTGCTTGGAAATTGCCTTTTTATTTTTCAAGTACATCTCCCTAACTTGATTACAAGCTTTCTAGAAGCCTTTTTGTTCATTTTGTTGTTTTGCTCTCTACCTCCTGGTCACTGCCCTTCTCTTAGGCTTTCCCTCTCTCCGCCCCGCCAGACACATACTCAGGAGCTCAGAAGCCGTTGTGGGGCACACAGTAGGAGCTCCATCAGTGCTTACTGAATGAATGCTGAGTGAATCCTTAAGTGATCATTGACTTTGATTTTGAGGACGCCAATCAGGCGAAATGGCAATTCTGCTGTGAGAGTTGATGAAGTAGAAAGCAGTTACGACATCGAGAGAGAAAGCCGTTTTCTGTGCTGCCAGACCTCAAGTGAAATTCCTATTTGACATGTAAATGGGACTTTTTGTTCCAAGGTGCCCCTTCCCCCAGTTATCGTTATGCTTGGCATTCAGAATGCCAGCAAGCAAGGGCACGGAAAGGCTACGTGTTGTATTAGCATTCACGAGTGTAGGCTGGGCAAGTAGTGCTTGGGGCCGAAAGCAGCTTCTCTGAAAAAGAAGAAGCAAAAGGAACCAGACACAACCATGGCAGCCCAAAGGACAAGAGGGGACACTGAGGCAGGGTAGGATCGAGAAGAACTGTGGGCAAATTATAGAAGGGAAATCTTCTGGGTGTGGGTTGAACTACATGGCCACTGGGGTAGCTAGGTGGTGTATTGGATAGAGTGCCGGGCATGGAGTCTGGAAGACTCATCTTCTTCACAGACACTTCCTAGCTGCGTGACCCTGGGCAAGTCACTTTACTCTCTTTGCCTCAGTTTCCTCATCTGTACAATGGGCTGGAGAAGGAAATGGCAAGCCGCTCTAGTATCTGCCAAGAAAACTCCAAATGGGGTCATGAAGAGTCAGACATGACTGAACAACAACAGACCATTGAAGTCCCTTCCGATCCAAATCCTCTGCGGGGTGTGTGTGTGTGTGTGTGTGTGTGTGTGTGTGTGTGTGTGTGTGTGTTTGTGTGTGTGATTCTGTGAGCAATAAAACTCAGGAAAGTGGACAGGACTTTCACTAGAAAGGGTACGGAAAACCAGTGTGTTTTTATTCAGATAGACTCAGGTTGAAGTAGGCAACAGAGGCAATCTTGTTTATAGGAAAAAAATACAAAAATCTTCAGTTTAGCATCTGCAGCCCTTCACAGTCTGGCTCCTATCTATCTTTTCAGGTTTATTTTATATTATTCCCCTACCCTCACTCATGGACCATTCAAACTGTCCCATTTGTCACTCCCCAAACATGGCATCCCATCTCTCACCTCTGTACCTTGCTTCAGGCTGTCCCTCATGCCTGTAAAACGCTCCTTCCTTACCTCTGCCTCAGATTTCCTGGCTCACTGCCTAGCAGAGTGTCTTGAGAATTGGTAGATGCTTCATAAATTCCCCTTGGATTGGGTAGAAAGAGAAATGTTCCCAAAGGATGTGTCAAAGTTGGAAGAAATCTGAAAATGGAGAGATATGAAAAGCACTATCTCCCTCTGCTTTGGGGATGTCTGGAATTGACGTGGAAATTGTCATGTCATATGAGTGAGCTTCATAGTCCCTGACTGCTACTTTCTTGTGTCATGGCCAAATGCCAATAATAGGGGATCCCCAAAGGGAGAAGCCATGACCTCTACTTGCTATAAAAGAGGGGATGTCTCTTCTTAAAGCTAATGTATGAAATTTTGTATGCTGTTACCTCTATGTATCCAGCTGTCTGTGGGGAAGTGGAGCTGAGCATCCTTCAAAAGGCTTGGGATCACTGGATATTGAACTGGAAGAAACTAACCTTATTTCTCTACTTTTACAAAGGAGAAAACTGAGGCCTAAGAAAGGGCACTGAGCTAGGTGCTATAGAACATATAGCCCTAGGCTTGGAGTCAGAAAGACCTCAGTTTAAATTCTGCCTCAGACATTTACCAGCTGTGTGAGCCTGGGCCAGTCTTTTCAAATTTTTCTGCCTCAGTTTCTTTATCTGTAAAATGGGGACAATAATAGCGCCAACCTTGCAGGGGTTATTTTGAGGATGAAAAACAGCTAACAAATGCAAGGTGCTTTACAAACCTTAAAATGCTAGCTGTAATTATTAGCTATTATGAATTAACTTGCCCAAGACCACAGAGGCTGTAAGTAGCAGAGCTAGGATTTGAACCCTGGACTGTTAACTCTATATTCAGTGCTCCCTCAGAGGATCTGGGTTTGAATTCTGGCTCTGCTACTTATGAGTTAGGTATGTGACTTTGAGATAGTAACTTCCTCGCTTTGAGAATCAATTTCCTTCTGTGGAATGTAAGGGAGTTGAATTAAATAATCTCTGATGACCTTCCAACCCTATTATCTCTGATCAATCAGCAATGAACAAGCATTTATTAAATTGCGTATGTTTCAAGTCTTCACTAGGTGAAGGGGATGAAAATGCTTAAAAAAAGGAACTTACATTCTATTAGTGGGATCAACATGTTCACAGATAAATAAATATGAGATATACATATATATCATATGTAATAGATACTATGTTTATATATATATATACATGTATTCATGTGTATTTATGAGTGTGTGAGTATACATGCGTATGCCATAGATACATAGCAAGTGATTGGGGGCATTTCCTGATCAGGTTCACTCAGGAAAGGCCTCTTTAAGGAGAGGGTCTTTGGTTTAAGCCTTGAAGGGAGTCAGAATTTCCAAGGACTGGTGATGAGGAGGAAGATCATTCCAGGCAAAGAAATAACTCGTGCAAAGGCATAGTGTGGGAGACTGAACATCACATGCAGATAACAGCAAGGAGGAAAATTTGGCATCCTGGAGTGTGTGAAGGTGAATAATATGGAATCAGTTTGGGAAGGCAATCCATGACCAGAGAGTCAAGGACCTTATCACTCTGTCATCCATCCATCCATCCATCCATCCATCCATCCATCCATCCATTCATCCATCCATTTATCTATCTATCTATTCATTCATTTATCAAACCATCTTATCTATCATCTATTTATTTAGTCATTCATATATCTATCCATCTATCTATCCAACCATTCTATCTATCCAATAATTCTATCTATCCAACTATCTCTTTCTCCATTTATTTATTCATTTATGCATTTATTTATTAATTTATTTATTCATCGATCTATCTAACCATCTTATCTATCATCCATTTATTTATTCAAATATCTACTTATTTATTCATTCATTTATCTATCCATCAATGCAACCAACCATTCTATATATATATAATATATATATCTATATATGTTCACTGATTTACTTATCTATCAATTTATTCATTCATTTATCTATCCAACCATCTATGTATCTATTTATCCATTCATTCATCTATCTATCCATTTGTTTATTCATCTATCTATCTCTCTGTCTGTTTATTTGTAAAGACTGGGTCTCTTTATCTCTCCTATTAGTGGGCCAGTCCTACTACTAATCAACATAAGAGATTTGACTCTACTCCATTTCCTACCTTGGTCATTTTGCCCTTCCTCAGGCAACCTGGTGGTCCCTCTTCCCAGGAGCTCACCATATTGGTGCCAAGACCCTTTTAGTGCAGATACCCCATTGTAATAGTCTATAATAGTTGAGAATTCCTCAGCTCAAGAGATCTGCCAGCCCCAGACTCTCTGGGGCAGCAGGGATGACAAACATGTGCCACTAGGTCTGGTGGTGAAGAGATTTAAATACTAAAGAGAGAAGTTTGTATTTTATGCTAAAGGCTATGGGAGAACTGCTGAAGCTTCTTGAACAGAGGAATGACATGGTCAGAGCCAGACTTTAGACTTATCAACTTGGTCTCTGTAAGGAGCATAAATAGGCAAGGAGAGAGACTTGGATGCATCTAACCAACAATACGAGACTATTCCCATAGTCCAGGCAAGAGGTGATGAAGGCCTGGACTAGGGTGACTGGTATTAGGAGAGAGAAGGGGACAGATGTGAGAAATTTTAAGGAGGTAGAATCTATGAGACTTGGCAACGTATTGGTTAAGTATGTTGGGAGGAAGAATGAAGAAGAGAGGATGCTTTCTAGATCACAAACTTAAGGGACTAGAAGAATAGTGGTGCATTTTGCAAAAAAAAATAGGGAGAAATAGGAGGAGGTATGAGTTTAGGGAGAAAGTTTGTGGGTTCTATTTTGGACATATTGTATTAGAGATGAATATGAATTAATGCCCCACAATTGTGTTCTCTCTCTCTCTCTCTCTCTCTCTTTCTCTCTCTCCCCCTCTCCCTCTCCCTCTCCCTCCCTCACTCTCTCTGTCTCTGTCTCTATGTCTTTCTCTCTCTCTCCCTTGTTCTCTCTCCCTCATTCTCTCATTCTCTGTCTCTCTCTCTCTCTCTCTGTCTCTCTCTCTCTCTCTGTCTCTCTCTCTCTCTCTCTCTCTCTCTCTCTCTCCATGTATTCAGATGAGGATTTATAGCAAGTAGTTGGGGGTTCAGGGTTGGGTCTCAGAAGAGAGGTGAGGGCTGGATATGTAGATCTGGGAGTCAATTGCATTGAGATGATTGCTTAATCAATGGGAGCTGATGAGTTCACCAGGAGAGTATAATGAGAGAAGCAGAGAGGGGCTAAGTCAGAACCCAGGGAGCCATCCACAAATATTGAGCCTAAAAAGGAAAATAGAACAAATCCTTAATGCAGCAGGTAGAAAGAGATCCATAATGGAACAATATCATGGTCCTTTAAGAAGGACGGCAGGGGAAGGGCCCACCATGCTCACTCTAATTCATGGTACGCAGAACCTAGCTGCAGTATGGGAAATAGGCTTTCTGTCCCCAAAAGAAATCCCATTGAGTTATAATGATTACTGTGATGGAGTTCAGTAAATGTGTCATCAATGCAACAGTGACAAGAAGAAATTATGAGGTTGATCCTAATAAATGAGGCATGTTGTAAAATTGATGATGGGTCTCCCAGGGCTGAGCCACTGGACTCATTTGTTACATAGTCGTTGGAAGGAAAATCAAGAGAAATAATTTGGAAGGAACACAGACATATCACAATAGCCACGGACAAAGGGTAGGCAAAGGAGCAGCGTGCATAACTTAGTACATACAGATCAGCTGTCCTAGAAGATATTCATCATAAAATATAAAGAGAATAAGCAGAAGATTTATGAGGCTGCTCATAATTATTCCCCTCCAGTGATGGAGAAAAGGATTGTGCAAGATGAGCCCAGAGGGTATAGAATCTGATTCTAGAAATACCATTTGACAGTTGTGGTCCATGGTAATGGTGATGATGATGTTGAGACCCTTGGACAGAAATCGACTTATTCAGGACTGTGGGGATGAAGTCAGAAGCCCCTGAGGACATGTATTGACTTAACTAGGGATAAAGTTGAAGTGTGCAAGTGAGGCTCCTGGTGCCGCTTGCTGCCGTACCTCTGGGTCAGTTGGGATGGGGATTGGGTTGAGGTTTGAAACAGTGGAATGGAACTCAGTGGCATTATCTTTTGTGTCAGTTGGTCTGTCCCTTGATCAGTCTGTTGGTTTGTCAGCCTGTCACTTATTCGGTCAATCTGTCTCCAAGTTGCCCACCAATCTGTCAGTTTCCCAATTCATTGGTCTGTCAGTTGGCTGGTCAGTCAGTTGACTGATCCTTCATTAGATCAGTCAGTCCTGCATTTCCTCCTGAGCTCCAGCTTCCAAATCTCTGCCAAACATTTCCATTTGGATAGCTTGCTATTATCTTAAATTCAACATGTGTGAAATCAAACTCGTGATCTTTCTTTCCACCACCTTTCTCCTCTTGTCAAATAATTTCCCTTTCCAGGTATACCTATTTCTGCAAATGGTCCTGACTTTCTTTCAGTCACCCAGGTTCAAAATGTTGAAATCATTTATTTCTAGTAACTCATTATATCCTGTTGACTTCTCCTTCTCAATGTGTCCATCTGAATGTTTCTACATCTACCTTTGTGCTTATGCAACGCATACTGACAGGGAGGTTCTGATCCATCCTCTCACACTTAGAAATGCTTTCCATTCCTCAAGATCCAAGTCCTATCTCCTCTGTTCATCCTCCCTGAGTATCAAAAGTCTGTTTTCTGAATTCTTAGCATCACTATTACCACTGTCAATAGTACCACCAACATATGCTTGATTGGATGTTTATTAAATTTGTTATTTCAGTTGTTCCAGTCGTGTCTGACTCTTTATGACCCTATTTGGGGTTTTCTTGGCAGAGATACTGGAGTGGCTTGACATTTCTTTCTCCAGCTCATTGTACAGATGAGAAAACTGAGGCAAACAGGGTTAAGTGACCTGCCCAGGGTCACATAGCTAGTAAATGTCTGAGGCCAGATTTGAGCTCAGGAAGAGGAGTCTTCCTTATTTCAAGCCCACTGTTCTATCCACTGTATAGACACTGTGCTAATGACTGTAGGGGATACCAGTTAGAAAAAGACTGTCCCTGACCTCTAGAAACTTACAATCCACTATATTTATTATTCATCTGAGACTAAACCTGTGCTAATTTATATTGTTAGTGAGCTTTTATATGGCAATGTCCTGTATCCCCAGCTAAAGTAAACTTCTTGAGAACTGGGATTGTACTTTGTCCATCTTAGTATCCCCATCATTCAGTCCAGTACTTTGTACAAAGTGTGGAATTGGGCTAATACATTTATTGGTGAAGGTGATGTTGTCCCACGTCAGCATAGTAGAGTTCCTTTGCACACTGATAGGCAGTATTTAACATTTTATTGTCCCCTCCCACAGTCTTTTCAAATCCAACCATGAGGGATGATGTAAGCTTTGTTATAACTTGGTACGAATGACTTTAGCTGATGTTTTCTTCCTGGGACAGAAAAGACCAGATATCATTACTATTGTCACAAAAGCCCTTGTCCAAAGGACACCACATTCCACATGCAACCCACCTATTGAATCTCTTCCAAAAGGCTTGGCTACTGAGCAACACGAGGCTACTGCCTGCTGCTCTCAAATGACCTGGTGGAATTTCTGGCCCCTGTGTCCCCTTGCAGCATCTGTGATGCTCCCATTTCTCCTTCCTTGTTTGACCTGCACTATCTGACCTAGCTCTTGACACAATAACTCAATTGACAAGAGATGCTAGGTGGTGCAGGGGGTAAGAACATTGACCTAAATTCAAATCCTGCCTTAGACACTTACTCGTATAACCCTGGGCAAGTAACTTAACCTCTGTCTGCCTCAGTTTCCTCTTCTGTAATTATAATAACAGCCTCTATCTCCCAGGTTTGTTTTGAGGGTCAAATGAGATAATTATATGAAGAGCTTTGTAAGGCTTAAAGGGCTATATATAAATGCTAGCAATTATTATTCTTATAAACCTGCATTGTAGGTTGTAGGTACAGTTGTGTACCTACTTTGTGCCAGGCACCATGCTAGGCAATGGGCATAAACATAGGAAAATGAGGCAGTCCCTGCCCATAGGGAGCTTATAGAAATAGCATGTGTATGTATAAGTAGATATGACAGAAAGAGCGAGAAAGAGATAGTTAAATATATAAATATATAGATAAATACATCGATAGATCTATGATTCTTTAATTCAGACTACTCCACTTCCATATATATGTATGTGTACACATATATACACACATGTGTATATACATATTTATTTACACATATATGTGTGTGTATGTATATGTGTGTATATGTATATACACATGCACACATAGATCTGGGCCAATTACAAAAGGAGTCCTATAGGAGGTGGTGTTTGAGCCTACCTTTAAAGAAGACCGACCTAACTGGCCTACAATACTGATTGTTGAATGGAGAAACTGGAGGATGTTGTGGGGAAGGAAAAAAGAGGGATGACCATAAGCAGGGAAAGAAGTAAAAAGAAATGAGCGATTAAGTACATACATGGTGTGTTAAGTGTACTAAGTACATTACTCATGTAATTGGCTAGCATTAGCCAAGCAAGAGTCAACTGTCCTGGTGCCAGCAGATGGTGACAGTGATGATAAATATAATAGCTAGCATTTCTATGGCACTTTAAAATTTGCAAACTGCTTTCCAAATATTGTCTCTTCTTTTTATCCTCACAACAATCACAACAGGTAGGTGTAATTATTATCTCCATTTTACGGATGAAGAAACTGAGGCTGAGAGAAGGGTTCAGTGACTTGCCCAAGGTAGACAGGAGGTTGCTATGCATTGTGGAGTGGAAGTAACCGTAGTCTGAGTTAAAGGATCATAGATCCAGTTTTTGAGCTGGGACGGACCTCAGAGGCCACGTAATCTACCCCTCCCCCATTTTACACATGAGGAACTAAGGTCAAGAGAAGTTAAATGACTGGTTTAAGGTCATATGGGCAGAAAGAAACAGAGACAGGATTAAAACCCAGGTTCTCCAACTCTGAATCCAGCCCATGTGCCTCAGTGCCATGAACCAGAAGTGAAGTGAAGCCACAGCGAGAGGAATCGAGACCAAGATTCAAATCCCCCATTAGACTGTGAGCTCCTTGAGAGTAGGGGCTGTCTTTGACCTTTCTTTGTGCCCCCAGCAGTTAGCATAGTGCCTAGTACAGAATAAGTGCTTAATGAAGTCTCACCCTGCTCCAAAACATTCTCTGTTCAGCCACCAAAATGATTTTCCTGAAGCTCGGGTCTGACCACGTCACCCCTCTACTCAATAAATTTCATTGGCTCTGTATTCCCTCCAGGATCAAATACAAAATGCTCTGTCTGTCATTCAAGGCACTTCATCACCTGTCCCCTCCACCTTTCCAGTCTTCTTATGCCTTACTCCCTGACTCTTTGATCCAATGACATTGGCCTCCTGGTTATTCCATGAACAAGACCCTCCATCTCTTAGCTGCAGGCCATTTTCCCATTGGGTACCCATCCTAGATCATTCCCAGCCATGACTTTTTAACAAGCATTGGGGGGCATGGTTTGTCACCACTTCCCCAGGAACAATTTCGCTCTCAGAGGTAAGTATGTGACCTCAGCATTAACCTATGCCTGGCTATACCTTGTGTCTTCCTACCTTCCTTCCTCCCTCCCTTCCTCCCTTCCTTCCTCCCTCCCTTTTACTGGAAGCCTTTTCCAAATCGTCTTAATTATGGTGCATTCCCTCTGTTAATTATTTCGTATTTACTCTATGTGTAACTTGCTTTGTATTTATTTGTTTTTATGTTGTCTCCCTCATTAGAATGTGAGTTTTTTGAGGAAGGGATTGTCTTTGCCCTCTTTTTGTATCAATGTCTGACACTGTAGGCTCTTAATAAATGCTTATTGATTGCTTGATTTATCAACTGACTGACTGAGATCTGAAAGTCAGAGAGAGAGAGAGAGAGAGAGAGAGAGAGGTCACCACATCAGGAAAGACTGCGAAAGTAGGATCCAAGAACCTTGGACCTGATCAGATATGAGGGAAGCAGGACTTAGGAATGCTGATGACTTATGTGAATTTACTTTATATCCTGCTACTTTGCTAAAATTATTAATTGTTTCAACTAACTTTTTAGTTGAGTCTTTGGAATTTTCCAAGCATGTCATCATATTGTCTGCAAAAAAGAGATAGTTTTATTACCTCATTTCCCATTCTGATTCCTTCTCTTTCTTTTGCTTCACTTATTGCTAATGCTAGAAATTAGAAGTGTGAAAGGCTGGGAGAACTCTCCTCCCAGGGATGAAGGAAAGAAAATCAGGAAAGCCAGTGAGCCAAGATGAAAGCATCCTAGTATCAGAAGAGACCAAGAAATCATTTGGTCCAAAATGAGACCAAAAGAAATAAAGCGACTTGTTCAAGATCAAGTGAGCAGTGGAGCCTGGATTTAAATCCAGACCATTTCTCTCAAAATCTATCACAATTGAATATTGGTTTGCCCAGATGACCCCATGTTCTGGCAGAGGATCCTTTTATATCAAGTTAACACATTTCAGATATGATTCCTTATTTCCTTGGTTAGATCACAGGGTCAGCAAAGTGAGGATCATAGGATTTGCAGCTGTGCAGACCTGGGACTTGATGTCACCTGACCTCTTCATGTTATTAATGAGGCAACTGAAGCTGAGAGAAGTCAGGGATTTCCCAAGGATTTGTGAGTAAAGAGCAGAGTCGGGATTCAAGCCCATGTCTTATAATTCCAAATCCTGTGTTCTTTTGACTATCTCACAACTAGAAATGGACCTCAGAGGCCATCTAGTTGATCTCCCCTCATTTTACAGTGAAGGATACTGAGATCAGTGGAGATTAAGTGACTTGTACAAGGTCGTACAGATAGTAAGCGTCAGAGACAGGATTTGAACTCAAGTCCTCTCATTCCAGTTCCAGTGAGCTTTCCACTATAATGTGCTGCCTCTCAAAATTATTTCTTGTACAATTTTGCTTGGAACAGGCTCTGAATCTCAGAGTAGGGGAAACCAGAGACAGAGAGCTTGTGGTCCTTGGGGCAGGAGAGAGGAGAGCAGGTCATTTCCCCATTTCTCTGCCCCCAGTCAGAATATGTCATAGGGGATATGTGGCTAGGCCAGAGGATGGCCTGTATGAGATCCATTAGGTAGGTTTTGTATCTCCCTTCTAGGCTCGTCATATTGATTGAACTCAGTTTTATTGTGAATAATTCAATGCATCTTATTTTTAAATCTTCTTCTAATCTTATCCTTTTATGTGTCAGAGTGATTTATACCCAGGGGAACATTTTGCCAAATAACCATTTTGCTCATGGGCTGCAGTTGAACAATGGATGTATTAGAAAGGGAAACTTTCTAGGTTCCTGGAAGATTTCTTAAATGGGACATGAGATAAGGAGTTGGTAGTCTAATGCTGAGGTCAGATGTTTACCTCTGAAAGTGGAATTGTTCCTGGAGGAGTGGTGACAATCCCCCCACACCCCATACTTGTTAAAAAGTCATGGTTGGGAATGATTTAGGATGGGCATTCAATGAGAAACCTTGTGAACTACCCTGGCTATATCTTGTGTCTTTCTCTGTCCCTCCTTCCCTCCCTCTTTTCCTCTTTCCTTCCTTCCTTCCTTCCTTCCTTCTTTTCTCCCTCCCTTCTTCTTTCTATCCTTCCTTCCTCCCTCCCTCTTCCTTTCTTTCCTTCCTCCTTCCCTCCTTCCTTTCTTTTACTTTTCCTTCCTTTCTTCCTTTTACTCTTCCTTCCTTTACCTTTCTTCTCTCCTTCCCTCCCTCCCTCCATTCCATAATTATATACAAGACACTTTACCAGGCAGTATACAGGGATAATAACATAAGTAATACACACTCCATGTTCTCAAAGAGCTTACATTCTCATGAGCTCATGAATTAAATCAAATGTAAGTTCATTATGGGTAGGAGTTATTTCATTTTTGTCTTTTTTTCCCCAACCACCCATCTCTGAGCCTGACACATAATAGGTCTGTGATAAATGCTTGATTATTAATTGATGTACTGATTGATGTATGAATGATTGATGAATGATCAATGGATGGAGGAGTTCTGGGAGGACTTAAGAGTATAATAGCATTGAATTGCCCTGGTAATCAATCATTTGTATACTCTAATTGAGAGTTTCCAATTAGATGGTTGTTATGAGCTGGTTGATGTTTGTGGAATCTAGTGCAACCTGGCATTACAGTTGCCTTATTACACTCTCTGCCCCTTTCAAGGCCTGGTGACTCACAGATATTTCCTTTGAGAAAGAGAGACTAGACAGAAGGTACGTGTTAGAATGTAAGAATTAGAAGTTTCTCCCATTACAATGTGAAGGCCATGAGAGCAGAGACCATTTTTTTTGCCTTTCTTTCTATCTCCAAGCTTGGCATAGTGCCTGCCACATGATAAGCTTTTAATAAATGCTTGTTCATTGATTGACTGCCTGCATGGCCCCTTCTTAGTGGACAGTAGAATGGGCAAGTTGAGGGGGGGGGTGAGAGGCTTTGATATTTAGAACCTTCTCACAATCAATACCACCTGATCTAGTTTGGTCAGGCCACCTTCTTGGGGAACTTTTCACTTTGAGCAAATGATTCCCTATTGGAGACGGATGGAGAAAACATCCCTTTACTCTTCCAACCTTATGGGTTAGCCTTCTGTAGATGCTCCAGATGGGGCGTAATGCAGCCACACCATGTACACCCAAGAAGCACCCTAAATCAGGCCCAGGCCCATGATGTACATGCAGCATGAGGCGGAGTAGAAGAGAGGAGGTAAGGGAAGTGGGGGGCAGGACCCCAGATAATAATTACACTAACATATCACTATTTTACTCACATTGCGCCACACTTTTCCCTTTAGCAACTGTAGATGAACAAGATTGTTTCCGATTGTGATAATTTCTCTTCTACTACAGATCAGCAACTGCTCTTCCACAACTGAGACTTTTAGGGAGCTGCTTAAGGAACATTAAGAGTTTTAAGTGATGTCAGAGGTGTTAGAAGAAGGCCTTGAACTAGTCTTTTGAACTAAGAGGTGGACTTTCCACTATGTTATTCTGCTTTTAAGACAAATGGGAGGTAGCTATACAAACTGTGATACCTGAATTTAAAGGGATAGGACTATGCCGTAAGAAACAGCAAACAGGAATTCAGAGAAGTGAGGGAAGACTTCTATGAACTGACAAAGAAAAATAAGCACAACCAGAAGAATGATATACACCTACTGTGTACCTACAAAGCACCTACTATGTGCAAATTATACTCTTGGGCACTGTGTGGAGGGGTGGGGAATACGAAGATGAATAAGTCTTAGTCCTGGCTTCAAGGAGCTTATAGTCTAGTCCAGGGGTGGGGAACCTGCCACCCTGAGGCCATGTGTGGCCCTCTAGAGCCTCAAGTGTGGCTCTTTGACTGAATCCAAACTTCAATCAACAAATCCCTTTAATAAAAGGATTTGTTCTGTAAATTGAACTCAGTCAAAGGCCTCTTCCAAGGACCTAGAAGGCTACATGTGGCCTTGAGGCTGCAGGTTTCCCACCTTTCATTCCAGCTCTAAGAAACTTTCTGGGATCTGACATCTGAGTAGAATCAGAAGCTTTCCTAAAGCTGGGATGAAGGGCAGGTTCATGCATGATTTCCCCAAATCCTAGATTATTAGATTTAGAAGGAGCCTTAAAGACCCATCCTAATGTAAGGAGTTAAAATGGTTTTTCTAAGGTCATATAGGTGGTAGTTAGCACAGTCAGCTCTCCTGAGGACAATGAGTCCATAGCCCTGTCCACTGCAACCCAGCCACCCACTCGCATTTTCAGGAGAAGCTTGCCTGTAACTCCCAACTCCATTCCACAAGTTTGTCTTACCCCTAATTGAATTTAATGATTTATGTCTGGCAATTGACACAAGTGGGCAGGAATTCCTGGATCTCAATAATTTTAAGCATGAACTAGGATTCTAAATTCTAAGTATAAATTAAATGGCTTTTTAAAATCTTTGTTCACCTCCCAGGAGACAATCTCATTTTAACTTGACAGCTTGATTAGAAGCTGGGAAAATTGAACACAACATTTCGAAAAACAAACAGGATGAGAGACAGAGATAGAGAAGAAGACAGAGAGAAAAACAGAGAAATGGAGGATGAGAGAGAGGCAGAGAGAGGAGACAGAGAGAAGAGAGAGAGAAAGAAAGAGAAGAAGAAGAGAGGCAGAGAGAAAAGAAACAGAAAGAAAGAGAACAGAAGAGGAAGAAGAGGAATAGAGAGAGAGACAGAGAAAGGAGGAAGATAAAAATACAAGATAAATGAGCAGCAGAAAAACGTGGATTTATATAGACTTCCCTCCTTAAAAGAAACCTTACTAGGAGCTTCAGGTATCCTGGAACATTGGGGTTATAGTCAAAATAATCTGGGGAACTTTGGGGGATTTGCCTTCTTTTTTTCTGGGCCTAAATTAAATTTCTCCTATACTTGCCCTGCTCCAATTAAATTAAACTTGAGGAGGGGTCAGTAAAATATGACAAGGCAGAAGCACTTCCTGCTAGGTGTTCAATGTAAAGAGACTTTCTCCAGTCCAGACACCAAGAAGAAGTGGGGAGAGTGATTTCAGGGTCTGCCTTCACAGGGGCAGCCTGAGAAGCCTGTCTTAGAAGGAAAGCTCACAGAAGGAGGTCTAGTTTCAGAAATAAAGTGCATAGGATTACAAAGGAAACCAATACCATTATAAAACAGTTATCAAGAGGTGGAGCCAAGATGGCAGAGGGAAAGCAGTGACTGTCTTGAGCTCTCTCCCAAAGCCCTCCAAATACCTAAAAAAATGGCTCTAAACAAATTCTAAAGCAGCAGAACCCACAAAAAGACAAAGTGAAACAAATTTCCAGCCAAAGGCAGCCTGGATGGTTGATCAGAAAGGTATATCGTGCCAGGGAGGGAGAGCAGCGTAGTTCAGCGTGGGCGCGCTGGCCTCAGCGAACCTGGAGCAGGCCTCAGACAACTGAATCGCGGGCAGCTATGGCAGTTTCCAGACTTCTTAACCCCTGAATGCCAAAGACAACTTAAAAGGTCAGTGGGAAAAATCTGTGTCTGCGGTGAGAGAGGAGCTAGGTCTCAGCCGCAAGTCTCTAGCACAGCCCGGGGCCGCAGCTTTTTCCTGAGCTTCTGGCCGACAGAGTGAGGGGGAATCGAGTGGCTGATCAGAGGTGGATTGCAGGGATCTCTTCATCAGTGCCGAGGCAGGAATCTCTTGCTTTGCCTGTGCTTGGATCTGGGTCACAGTTCTGAGGAGCAGTCCTGGGGCAAGGAGGAGTGTTGGCGTGGTGGAGCTTGTTGTGGCGGTGGAGAGGAAACACCTTGCCCCTTATCATACCACCTTGGAAGAACTGAAAATTTTCAGGTCTCTAGAAGTATCTCTGAAAACAGCTGTACAAACCCCTGAAGCTTGGGATAGTACATTCTCCATGTTGGAAGCAGACTCTTACCTTAACAAAGAGTTTAAAACTCAAGTAGTTGGCCAGGATCATGAGTAAGCAGTGCAAAAAGAGTCAGACTATATTATCTTACTTTGGTGACCAAGAAGATCAAAACATACAGCCAGGAGAAGACAACAAAGTCAAAGTTCCTACATCCAAAGCCTCCAAGAAAAATATGAATCAGCCCCAGGCCTTGGAAGAGCTCAAAAGGGATTTTGAGAAGCAAGTAAGAGAAGTAGAGGAAAAACTGAGAGTGATGCAAGAAAATCATGAAAGGCAAGTCAACAGCTTGCTAAAGGAGACCCAAAAAAATACTGAAGAAAATAACACCTTAAAAAATAGCCTAACCCAAATGGCAAAAGAGGTCCAAAAAGCCAATGAGGAGAAGAAGGCCCTAAAAAGCAAAATTGGCCAAATGCAAAAGGAAGTCCAAAAAGTTACTGAAGAAAATACTTCCTTAAAAATTAGAATAGAGCAATTGGAAGCTAGTGACTTCATGAAAAATCAAGACACTGTAAAACAAATCCAAAAGCATGAAAAATTAGAAAACAATGTGAAATATCTCATTGGAAAAACAACTGACCTGGAAAATTGATCCAGGAGAGACAATTTAAAAATTATTGGACTATCTGAAAGCCATGATCAAAAAAAGAGCCCAGACATCATCTTTCAAGAAATTATCGAGGAAAACTGTCCTGATGTTTTAGAACCACAGGGCAAAATAGAAATTGAAAGAATCTACCGATTTCCTCTTGAAAGACATCCCCAAAGGAAGACTCCTAGGAATATTGTAGCCAAATTCCAGAGTTCCCAGGTCTAGGAGAAAATATTACAAGCAGCCAGAAAGAAACAACTCAAGTATGGTGGAAACACAATCAGAATAACACAAGATTTAGCTGCTTCTACATTAAGGGACCACAGGGCATGGAATATAATATTCTGGAGAGCAAAGGAGATAGGATTACAACCAAGAATCACCTACCCAGCAAAACTGAGTATAATCCTGCAAGGGTAAAAATGGTCATTCAGTGAAATAGAGGACTTTCAAGCATTCTTGATGGAAAGACCAGAGTTGAATAGAAAATTTGATTTTCAAATACAAGACTTGAGTGGAACATGAAGAGGTAAACAGGAAAGAGAAATCATAAGAGACTTATTAAGGTTGAACTGTTTACATTCTTGTGTGGAAAGATGATATTTGTAACTCATGAGACCTTTGTCAGTATTAGGGTAGTTAGAGGGGAAAAAATTATATGTGTGTATATATAGATATAGATAGATAGATAGATAGATAGATAGATAGATAGATAGATAGAGAGCACAGGGTGAGTTGAAAAATGAAAGGGCCATATCTGGAGAATAAAATTAAGGGATGAGAGAGGAATATACTAGGAGAAGGAGAAAGGGAGAGGTAGAATGGGGTAAATTATCCCACAAAAAAAAAACAGAAAAGAAAAGGCCCTTCAGTAGAGGGGAAACAGGGAAGGTGAGAGGGAATGAGTGAATCTTATTCTCATAGGATTTGACTTAAAGAGGGAATAACATATACACTCAATTGGGTGTGGAAATCTGTCTTACCCTACAGGAAAATAGGGGGGGAAGAGGACAAGAGAGTAGGGGAAGGATAGAGAGGAGGGCAGATTGGGAAAGGGAGTAATCAGAAGCAAAGACTTCTGAGGAGGGACAGGGTCAAAAGAAAGAAAAGAATAAATGGGTGGGTGGGATAGGATTAAGGGAAATAGAGTTAGTTTTTCACAGCATGTCTACTATGGAAGTGTTTTGCATAACTGCACATATATAACCTATATTTAGTTGCTTGCCTTATCAATGAGGGGAGGGAGGAAGGGAAAAAATTTGGAACCCAAAGTTTTAAAAACACATGTTTAAAAAAAAGTTTCCACATGCAACTGGGAAATAAGAAATACAGGAAATGGGGTACAGAAATCCATCCTGCCCTACAGGAAAATTGAAGGGGAAGGGGATAAGAGAAGGGGGGGAGAGATAGAAGGGAAAGCAGACTAGGGGGTGGGGTATTTAGAATGCATGCCATCTTGGGGTGAGGGGAGGGGTGAGATGGGGTGAAAATTTGGAACTCAAAATCTTGTGGAAGTAAATGTTGAAAACAAAAAAATAAATAAAAATAAAAATTACCATAAAAACAGTTGTCAAGATATTCTTTTAAAAAATTAATTAATTTATTTTTAGTTTTCAACATTCACCAAGCTTTTAAGTTTTAAATTTTCTCCCCCTCCCTCCCTGCCTCCCTCCCCAACACAGCATGCCATTTGATATAGGCTCTACATACACATTCCTATTAAACATATTTTCACATTAATCATGTTGTAAAGAAGAATTAGAATGAATAGGAGGAACCACAAGAAAGAAGAAACAAAACAAAATAGAAGAAAAAAAAGAGCAAATAGTATACTTTGATCTGCATTCAGACTCCATAGTTTTTTCTCTAGATGCGGATGTGATTTTCCATCATGAGACTTTTGGAGTTGTCTTAGACCCTTGCATTGCTAAGATGAGCTAAGTCTATCAAAGCTAGTCATTGCACAATGTGACTGTTACTGTGTACAACGTTCTCTTGGTTCTGCTCACTTCACTCAGCATCAGACCATACAAGTCTTTGCAGGTTTTTCTGAAGTCTGCCTACTCATCATTTCTTATAGCACAATAATATTCCATTACATTCATATACCACAACTTGTTCAGCCATTCCCCAATTGATGGACATTCCCTCTATTTCCAATTCTTTGCCAACTCAGAAAGAGCTGCTATAAATATTTTTGTACATGTGGGTCCTTTTCCCATTTTTATGCAAGATATTCCTTAAAAACAAATTCATAGGCCTCAGGTTAAAAGTGCCTAATTCAGACTCTTCTGAAAAAGAAAAGGTAGCTGGCTGGAACTGATCATTATGTATGAGTGACCTTAACATTTGACAGCCCCATGAGAGCGAATGTGCTGCATTAGAGAGAGAGCAGATAGCGGGACCAGGAAGACCTGAGTCCTGGTACTGTCTCTGGCTGTGGGACTATAAGCAAGTCATTAACCTCTCAGTATGCTGGAAAAGTCTCTACAAAGAAGCTGCAGAAATAAGTGCCCACTTTCTTTGGTGGAGGAAATACCCCAGGGAGAGTTCCCTACACTGATGAAATTCCACATCCGGTCAAATGACAACACAAAAGGACTAAGCAGAATGATGAATATAAAAAGCATTGCTACCCAGGAATTATTAAGATTATTTTGGAATTTATAAAACAGCTGTGAACAAGTGTGTGTGTGTGTGTGTGTGTGTGTGTGTGTGTGTGAGAGAGAGAGAGAGAGAGAGACAGAGATAGAGAGGCAGTCATAGTAAACCACTGAATAGAGTAGAACATTAGACTTGAAGTCAGGAAGACCTAAGTTCAAATCCTTCCTGAAACATTTAATAGGGCAAGTCCCTTAACCTCTCAGGGTCTCATTTTTCTCCTTGGTAAAAGGCAGAGGTTGGCTGTAATAGACTCTAGGGGCTAAATCTTACCTCTAATCACATAGACCACCAGCAGGGGAGATGGATGACATGCTGGGCTGTGAGCCAGAAGACCTGCTGGAAATCCTAGCTTTGCTACTTCCAAGCTGCTTTTCACTTTCCCTCTGTGGACCTTTGTTTCCTCATCTGTAAAATATCGACAAAATCCTCCCTGACAAGGGCAAAGAATTGGTAATGTTTCATAAACGATAAAGTCCTGTTTTCTTGTGAGCCATTATTATGGCAAATCAAAAGTGATTGTGTGATTGTTAAACACTTCGCAAGTGCCAGATACTCTGTTAAGTGCTGGGGACAAAAAGGCAAAAACGAAATATTCCCTGCCCTCAAGGAGTTTGCATTCTATCAGAAGACAATAAGAAGATAGAACACTTCTTATAGTTGATCATTTCTCTCGTCCTTCCTTCCTTTGCTCATTATTTTGGTATTTGTCATTTACTTAGTGGTTCACAGAATTTACTGCTACACATGGTCATTTTAAACACATTTTTACTTCTATAATTTATGTTACATGTACATATGTGCATACCCATACGACATATGATTCTCTAATATGCAAAGGATTTGTGATTTCCTTAGGGTGGGGAATTCCTGATGTGGGAAGTACCTCTGCCAATGAAGGTCACAACCCATCTAGAACCTAGTAAGAAAATCTTACCTGAGTCACATAAAGGTTAAATGACTTACCCAGGATCATAGAGCTGATAGGAGTTAGAGGTAGAAGGGACCTCAGAAGCCCACTAGTCTAACACCACCCTCCTTATCTTACAGTTGAGGAAACTAAGACTTAGAGATATTAAGTGACTTGTCCAAGGTCACACAGCTAGCATCTGAAGCAGGATTTGAATTCAGTTCTTTGTGACTCCAAGCCCAATAATATATCCACCAGTCATGGCTGCCTCATAATATAATCTGGATCTATGATTTCATCAGAAAATGACTCTCTATCCATGATATATTGCCGTTTTGTGATGTAGAATAGAGTGTATTGATTACATGATATATGGGAGGCATTGTGGTATAATGACCAAAGGGCCAGCCTTGGAATTGGCCCTAAGAGTTAGGAAGACTTGGATTCAAATCCCCCCTGTCCTATATACTAGCTGTGTGACCATAGACAAGTTTTTCAGATTCTTAGTAAAAGCTGTGGATATGAATTTGTGGAAGCAGTTTCCACCCTGGGAGTTTTCTACCCTGAAGAAATCCAGGGTCAGGAACATTTACGCATACACCGACACTTGAGTTACATTGAGATACAGTAGGGCTGAGAGGATGGAGCCAGAGAGGCTTGTCTCTGACACATGCTGGCTGCACTGCCCTGGCAAGTGCTTTAGCCCATCAGAGCCTGGGGCAGCCTCTATGACCAGAAGGGCTAGAGCAGGTGCCAACCTAGATGGACAGAGGGAGCTTCCTTTATCAATCACAAGTCCACTCTCTATCCTTTTATACATTACAGACTTTTCTTTTTCTTTCTCTCTTTTCCTTCCTTCTTTTCCTCCCTCCTTCCTTCCCTCCCTCCTTTCCTTCCTTTCTTTCCTCACTCCCTTCCTTCCTTCTTTCCTTCCTTTCTTCCTTCCTTCCTTCCTCCCTCCTTCACTCCTTCCTTCATCTCTTTCCTTCTATAGCAATGTAATACAGCAGACACCGTGATGGAATTGGAGTCAGGAATCTCTGACTTGAAATCTTGCCTCTCACAATTACTCTGTGGCCACATATAAGTCAACTCATCTCTCTGAACCTCAGGCAGCTCTGTAAGATTGCAAATGATACACAGGTTGAGGTCCTTGATGCATTGTCTATGTATGCAAAATATATTTTATATTAATTAATTAGTGTAAAATACAGTATAGATCTAAAACCCTAGGGTGGTATTTCCCTGGAAGTTTTCCAGGTATTTCAGCAGAAGACCCATGCCTAAACCTAGCCCTTACTTGTCACATGGTGACAGTGGGCAAATGAGAGGTCATGAGTCCAAGACCAAATAAGAGACTCTTTAGAACTCGGAAAGAGATCAGCCTTGACCTCTATGATCCCTTGCAACTATTAAATGATCCTCAGACAGAGAAGGGAATACCGTAGGTGGCACCTACTGACAGAGAATACTGCTGCAGCCCAGCTAATTATTCAGAGAGGAGGAGCAAGGATAGAGACAAAAGGAATTCTGATCTGGTCATGGGATGAGGGTGAGATAGAAGTGGGAGTCAATGTCAGGAAGGGCATTCTTGAGTCCAGAAGATAACACTGGTCTGACCGTGTCATGGGTGCATTCTTTTGTGTGTTCTGCTTGTCCTGAATGAACCGTAGGCCTGGCTACCATTGTAAACCTTTCCTTAAATTTCAGCCTACTGAATGGAGGTTTTTATCTTACACTGAAAATCAGTGAGGAGATAGGCTATAAAATTCTATTGAAGAATTTTAGCTCCTTGAGTGAAGAGACTTGATTTATTTTTGTATCCCCAGTACCTAGTATATAATTGGGATTTAATAAATGCTTGTTAAAATGAATTTAATAAAACTGAACATGTTCACCAGCCACTTAAGCTGAAACATGGCCCTTGCCACGTGACGTAAGCCACTGACTGTGGTCCTTCAGTGCCAGAGAAATCTGTCTTCTTTATGGTTCTGCCATGAACTTGTGTGTGATCTTGGATGGTCATACACCTTCTCTGGGCCGCAGAGGCCCCGGTTAAAATGAAGAGGTGGGGCTAGAGGACCTCTGGTGTTCTACTCTTCCCCCTAACTTAAATGTTCTTTGATTCTATAAGTGATTGGCGGTGTTTTTCCTTCATTCTCGAAGAGGACCAATGATATTATGAGGGTTATGTCTTGACTTGTGAGTGAATTGGATTGAAGTGAGGTAAAGCTGTGCAAAGTCATCAGCCTCACTCTCACCTCCAGAGCCATTGGAGTCCAGTGGCAAGACAAAAGTCAACACAGCTGACAGTGACCCAGGCTGCAGTGGGTGACCTTGGCCTTTTTAAATGAAGGTCTATAAGTGAACTGAGAAAGGGGAAGAAATCATGGAATAAATGCTGGGTTTCTTTGGTTTGTTTGTCTTACCACTGACTCCTGGTTCGGGGATGAGTAAATAAATCCCTGATGTGCCAAGAGGCCCTTGTCTCTCCTTTTGCTTAGATCTCTAAAGTCAGTCACAATGGACCAATGCCTGTGAAAACTCGCCCATATATACTGAAAGCAGTTCACAACCTTGTCCAAATTTTCATTCAAAATGTTCCTCTCAAGGACAGCTAGGTGGCGCAGTGGATAGAGCACCGGCCCTGGAGTCAGGAGGACCGGAGATCAAATCCGGCCTCAGACCAAACACTTGACACTTACTGGCTGTGTGACCCTGGCCAAGTTGCTTTTGCCCAACGAAAACAAAACAAAATGTTCCTCTCTGTGGAAGGGATAGGAACTCTTTAGACTTAAACCACTTCTGTTGTAGTATCAACTGACTAGAAAAGTAAACAATGGTGTTTGTCAAGTCAAGCTACTACCAGCAGACAAGGGTGGAGAAGAATGATCTTTTGAGAAGAAAAGGCAAACAAGGAGCAAGAGAGAAGGGTCCTTGTAAGTTCTTAGTAGCATCTTGTGGTTATGTACCCTTTGGGAGTTCTTCCTTGAGAAAGGCACTGAGTCATGGCAGGTAGAGCCTTGGGAGAGTCAGGGCACCCGGAATAATAGATTTAGAGCTGGAAGAGACCTTAGAGGCCATCAAGGACAACCACTTCTTTTTATAGAAAGGAAAGGTTAAGGGACTGGTCCAGCGTCATGCAAAAAAACAAATGACAAACCCAAGATGTACTATGGCCCAGCAGCATAAGTTTCATTCTGTTCCATTTCTGAAATTTGTCAATAATTTCTCCTTTTCTCCAAATGGGAGAGGCAAAAATAATGTGAAGTCCAATTAGGTCCCAGCTACATTCATCAAAAAGAAAATAATCTAATTAGCAATGAAACGTGTTGATTAGAGCAACCATTTGAACTCTGGGCCTTTTGAAAATGTAGAAAATCAGATGAGATGATTAATTTTTTCCAAACAGATTGAGAGAAAAAAGCTGGAAAATCTTAAGGCTGAGTTGATAGACTCATTTTATTTATTTATTTATTTCCGTTTAGGTGCTAACTTTGGCTTGCCTGGGCTGGGCAGAATCCCCATGTTCTGCTTCCACTGTCGTCTTGCTGAGAAAGTTTCTTGGGATTTCTTGCTTTTCTCTTGCAATGTCACATTGACCTCATGTGATGCAGTGATGTCATTATATTATGAAGTCAGGTCACGATGTCGCTTCTGGGTTCTGTAGCAGGAGCCATTCAGACATGTTCATGGTAGAAGGACAACACACATGGACTTACATGTGTGCATATTCATATGCACATGCTTTAGACAGACAATATAAGTGGACAGTAAGTTGGGTCCAGAAGTAACAGGAGGAGGACCACAGGCTATACTGCTTTAGGAAATTGCCAAGTTCCTTTAATGGCTCCCAGAAACAAAGGGACCATATTTTTAACACCGATATTCTAGTAGTACGGCTTTGAGTCATAGAACATTACTGTCTCTGAAGAATTAAAAATGAGTGTCACACAGAGGGCAATAGAAGGGCATGTGGTGGGGGTGAGCTGGCTCTATCCTATAACCAATGAGAAATTTCAAAGGGGGAATTTGAATAAAGGATATAATTAGAGAAGCATATGATAGCCTGATTACTTGGAGAGAGCAACAGAAGTCAAGGGGCTAGTCTGAAAGATCTGCTACCACAGGTTGCTGTATCCTACCTGCTTAGCTCCACTCCTTATCCTCTCCTCTGGCTTGGGCCATCTAGAATCTCTCCAGGCTGTATGATTACTCATACAGCTTGAACATGATGGGATTTACTGACTCTATTCTTTCCCATGAGATGGAGAAGCACTAGGCCTTGGTAGCTGTCCTGTCTCTTCATTCTAAGGGGCTCAAGCCCTTATCTCCTGCCCTGCCTCTATGTCCTGAAAACTCCTGGCATGGCAGTTTGACCTACTGATGCAACCTAAGGCCCCCTGGACCCTGCCATCCCATCACTGCTGCTTGTTAAGGACTTCTTGGCCTTCCTAGTTGCCCTGTAGCTGAGCTTCTTCTATCTGCTGCCTCCCACAATGAGATTGTGAGCTCCTTGGGAACAGAGGTTATGTTGTTTTTTCCTATTTATATCTTTAGCAATTAACACTATGCTTGGCACATAATAAGTACTTCAGTAAATATTTTTTCCTTCACTCACTGGTATACTCAAGATGTCAGGAGAAAGTGAAAAAGCACCACCCTCTCTTCTCTTAGATGGTCCCCTTATGGTGAACCCACAGAAGGACATGGCCAAGAAGAGTCATACAGGAAGGGCATGTATGATGGGACTTTGATTAATTCCAATGGAAGGGACATCCAAAGTGTTGAGCTCACAGATTCCTATTAGTTTGTTTGAGTATTCCAGCATCTGGCTAAGAATTGGTGCTTAATACGTGTTTGTTTTTAATTGAGCCAGATTTGATTCCTGATGGGTAGGAAGAGATACCGGTGGACAATAAGCTCTCTCTTCCTTCTCTGAAATGGGAACTGGACTCTAATTCTTTCTTTCTCCCCATTTCTCCTTCTCCATTTGAGCCGTATTCACACAGTTCAAACTTACGTCTCTTTAGATCACACAGTCTTTGTTCAATACAAAAGCTTAGAGTAAGCAGCTTGGTGTCCTCTAAAACTCTACAATGAACTAACTATTTTGTTCTATGTGTGAACAAGGAGGCAGCAGGATCTGAACTGTGTTTGCATTAGTTCCTGGGTGGTAGCAAACACATTACCCACTGGGAGACCATTTCCATGCATTTGAATCATATTTTATGAATAACTGATGTCCTGGGGAAGAGGAAGAGAGAAATGGGGAGCATGTTCACACTAGACTAATGCTTTCTTACCCAGTCCAGTCTAAATCATTGATTCACTCATTCACTCATTCATTCAATAAATGTTCATTGCTGGATTACTATTATCAGAGAATCTGCCTCTATGGAAAGAGCACTGGGCATGGAATCATAGAATATAGGATATAGGATAGTTCTAATCCCATTTCTGATGTTTATTATCTATGTGACCTTGGGCAGGTTTCTTCTCTGCCCTGATCTTCATCTTCCCCATCTGTAAAATGGGTAGGGGGTAGGATGGGACTAAAGGGCTTCCTTATAATACCAACTCTGTGATCTTACTAGTAAGAGCAAGAAAATAGATAAAAGGATAAATACATGGCAAAATAGAACATGTAAAATTTGTGAGAGAAGTATTAATTAACAAGGAATCATGAGAGTTCCATTGAGAGAGATCTTCTGATGGTAGGAAAAAGGGAAAGCTAATGTGAAAGGTAGCATTTGAGTTGGACCTTGAATCAGCCTAATTTAGTAGGATAGCCCATCCTAGGTTAGCCTATACCAAGGTCAACCCAACTCAGCTATGCTCAACCCAGTCTAGCTTAGGTCCATCTTCTCCCAACCCAACTAAGCCTAGTCTAAACTGCCCAGTCCTAACTAACTTAGCTTACACTGGCCCAACCCAGCCTGGTCAAGCACCTAAAGAGCCTAAAGAACTAGGGCACAGAATTTGGGTGGGCCCATTGATGATAGCTGCTTCCCACAAGGGGTCACAGACAAACTGGAGGAAAGGTATTAAATCAGCTTGAAAAATGGTGGTACAGGAGTGTAATAATGACTTCAGGTTCAGTCCTTCTGGTTCAAAATTTGAGGTGGGAGGCAGGATATGTATATATGTCAAGTTGTCGACAGAATCCTAAAGGTCTATCTTATCAGCTCATACAGGCTTGAGGACACCAAGATATGTAGTTATTCAGGAGCCATACTTTGGGCACAGACAATTCCTGGATGTAAGATTGGGATTCTTTTTAGAAGCTCTGGAGAGGTATAGCATGTTTAGAGAAGCAGATTCATTCTGGCATTCAAGGCCCTACATCAATGTTCTTTGTTCATCGTTATTCCTCCAGCTGTCCAGATGGAAGTACCCCTATTACTCCTCCTCCTCCTCCTCCTCTTCCACTACTACTACTACTACTACTCCTACTACTACTACTACCACTACTACTACCACTACTACTACTACTACTACTACTATTGCTGTTGCTGCTGCTGCTACTACTCTTCCTCTCTTCCTCCTCTACTACTATTACTCCTCTACTCCTACTACTAGTACTAGTACTACTACCACTAACAACAATAGCTATTATTTATATAGCAATTTAATGTTTACAAAGCACCTTACCTACATCAATTCATTCTATTTTCACAACAACCTTAGGAGATATATGTGATTATTTATTTCCCCATTTTACAGATTAGAAAACTGAATGGTGATAACCAATAGCTGGCACTTATTATAGGGCTTTACACATATTACCTCATTTTATCCTCACAACAACTTTGGGAGTTAGGTGCTATTATTATCATTCCTATTTTACAGATGAGAAAATGGAGGCAGTAAGTAGTTAAGTGACTTGCTCAGGGTCACACAGCTAATAAGTGTCTAAGGCTGGATTTGAAAGGAAGTCTTCCTGATTCCAGGTCCAGCACTTTATGTGCTTCATTATCTCACTGTCCCAAAACTGAGAGATGTTAAGTGATTTGCCCAAGGTCACATACATAGTAAATACCTAAGGCTGGATTTGAACTGAGGTCATCCAGAATCCAAATCCAGTGCTATATACACCATGCTACCCAGATGCCTTACTTGTATCACCCCCTCTCAAGGTCCAACTTGAATCTCCTTTCAGCCAGAAACCTTTGCTTGACCAATGGCCTACCACTATCATTTTGACTTTATTTCGTACACCTATAGGCCTTGGGTTTTTACTACTGGGCACAAGCTTGTTTCTAGGCTGCTTTTCCAGTGATTTTTCAAATGTATAATATACACAGATCTTGCTCCACCCATAAGATGGTAGGATTCATAATGACATCAGCTTGGGCTTTCACAAGATGTAGTGGATATGGACTTGGAGTCAGGAAGACTTGGGTTCAAATTTTGCCTCAGATACCTTCTAGAATTTGTGATCATAGGTGAGTTACTTAACCTTTCTAAACCTTAGCTTACTTATCTATAAAATGGGAACAATAATAGCTCCTGCATCACAAGGTTGTTATGAGGATTAAATGAGATCATTGGTGCGAATGAAGTATTTTGCATTTGTTGAAGTGCTATAAAGTGCTACCATCATTATCATTATTGGTAGTAGTATTATTGTGTTACTATACTCCACCTCATGGTTCCTGCTTTAGGACTGCCTATGTACATAGTAGGCATTTGATAAATTCTTGTTGGATGGATGGGTGAGTGAATGAGTGAATTAGTACAGGGAATGCACTTGGTATAGTGGAAATAAAAATGGTTTGTAAGCCTTGAGTCCTCGAACCTATTAGCTGTGCAATCAGACAAATCAATTTTATCTCCTCAGCCTCAGTTTCCTCATCTGTAAGGTAAAAGGATTGGACTAGATCTTCTTTATGATTCCTTCTTTGGAATTCATAGAATATGAATTCTTTGGAACTCATAGAATATTATTCGAGGATGTAAGTCTTTTGCCTGCCCCTCTAGGACTTTTTCCACTATACTGTACTGCTTTGGGTCTATGATTCTATGAATTAATGAAATTGCAAATGACAGTTTGAGTTAATGAAAGAATGTATGAATGAGTGAGTGAATGAATGAATGCCTACATTTATTTTTTATTTATTAATTAGTGAATTAATAAATGGATGAATGAATACACGAAGGACATGGATTTATAAAGAATTCATGAGTGAATGAATGAATGAACGTATGAATGATTAATAAGTGAATACACGAATGAATGAATATGTGAATGAATGAATTGATAATAAGCGAATACAAGAATCAATGATTATTTAAGTGAAGTGAATGCATAAAATGACTAAGTGAATTAGTTAGTGTGAATGCCTGAATGAAGAACGAAGGTAAATGAGGAGCAAGTCAGCTTGAGGCCTCGTGATGGATATGCTATTTGGAAGGCTGCTGGAAAGAGAATGCTTCTGGGCAGCCAGCTGTATGCAGTCAGGGCTATTGTATCCTTTTCTCTGGAATTCTCATTAGAATCCTCATTGGAATAGCAATTTTCTACCTTATTGTTTTGGGCTTGGATTATACCGTTGTTACCATTTGTCCCTGAATGATTAGAAAAGCTGGATGATATTAAAAAGAACTTTTCCATTGTGCGAGCCCTGCCCCCCCCACCCCAGCCCCTTGGTATCAGGGCAGAGCAGCTTGGAATATCTGGGAGCTGCTCTGTCTTTATGTCAATCCAATGTTAATTAAAAAGGTAATTGGGTGAGAGTTCCCTCTGAAGCTCTTACCGGGCTCTCCTACTGTGTAATTTTGGTTGAGTGTGACCCAAGCTGCTAGGGATTGCAGTAAGCTTTCTGTCTACCTGTTTATGGTCTTTAATCGAATGGAGTTTCTCTACGTTCTGGCTGGGGTTGGGGAATAGCAGGGTGTCTGATTCCTTGGTGTGAATAATTCAATTTGAATTGATCTTCTGGGCATTTAAAAAAATCTTTTTGATTTCATTCATTTGAGGAGGTGAGAAGGAAAGACTTCTACTGGAATTTTGGATCTAATAAATGCTTTTGGTTCCTGGGCCTACTCAACTTCAGTTCTTGCTCTTGCCCAGGGTGGGTGAGTCCTACGGGACTTTAGCCCCATGGATTCAGAGACCCTACCCACAAGAGAGCTCCGTGCTTTAGCCCTCGTCTGGAGTAATTTTTATAGTCAGCCCTGACCCTACTGGGCTAAGGGGATGGTCATGCTATCTGCGTTGAGGCTAGGAAGGGAGAAGGGAGAAGGATTGGTAGAAAGGATGATAGTAAGGCCAATCCATAGCTACTCTGGACAAATGAATGGCAGAGAGCAATTTATCCATCAGGTGAAGTTGCTGTGGTCCTGGAAAATAATAATAACTGCCATCCTAACAGGAATAATGATAATAGTAATACGCTTCTCTTCATAATGGCAGCATTGCCATGGAATTGGAGTTGGGAGGGATCTGGGTGTGAATATCACTCCTGTCATTTACTACTTGTGCCACCAAGGGGACATTACTTAGTCTCTCTGAGTTTTACTTTCTTCCTCTGGAAAATGGGGATAATAATGTCCAAAACACGGGACACACATTACCGTAATGGATGAAAGCACTTAGCAAACCAAACCTCAAAGGACAATGCGGTATACTGTGAAAAGAGATACAAGCCTGGAGTTCCAGGACCTGTGTCCAAAGCCTGCCAGTGTGACCTTGGCAAGTTACTTAGCTGAACTTCAGATTCCTCAACTGAAAAAAGAGAGGGCTGTATTATATATTCTTTATATTCCTTTCCAGGTCTAGATCTGTTGTCCTTTGAAATACTCCATAAATTAAAAGTGACTATTGCAAAGCATAAGCAAAGACTAAATGCCAGCTAAATCACAGTATGGAAGAACAATGAGAAAATTCATTTATTTAGGTTCTGTTTATATTTATTATCAAGAAAAATTACCTGTTCATTTTTTCTAAGCCAAAGCTAATGTTCTCATGGTATCATAGAATAACAAAAAGTTAGGATTTTAATAGACCCAAGAGATCATCTTATCCAAATTCTCATTTTACAGAAAAGGAAGTTGGGTTTCAGAGAGGTAAATTAACTTGCCCCAAATTACTAATTGGGATTAGAACCTATGTCTTCCGCCACCACTCCAGGGATCTTTTCTCTTGTTTTTTTGTTTTTTACCTTTTTTTTTTTTTTGGTGAGGCAATTGGGGTCAAGTGACTGACCCAGGGTCACACAGCTAGTAAATGTCATGTGTCTGAGGCCAAATTTGAACTCAGGTCCTCCTGACTCCAAGGCCAGAGTGCTATCCACTGCGCTACCTACCTGCCTCATCTCTTGTTTAAAACCAGTAGAGGCAACTGGTAATCAATGGACAATCATCAAAATCAAGTTTCCGTTGTGTGCATACCACCACAATTGGGCTAGAGGAATAGGTATTACAGAAGACACAAAAGGCTGAGCCCCTTTCTTCCCAAGGCATTTACAGTCTTACTGGGGAAGCCACATAAATGAAAGAACTATAGAAACTGATTTATTGGAGCAATGCTGACATGCTTGAATTTCTCTAAGTATGTATGGATCTCACCATTCTTTCATTTCACAGAAGGGTCCAAGGCTCAAACAATACTTTAAAGCACCATCCACCTACTTAAATTATAATGTAATTATCATTTGCTACTCTAGGCCTATTAAGATTCAACACAGCAACGACCCTCAGTACTCAAAGTTTACATCACAAGTAACCTTTGGTACTTAAAGGTTACATCACTAGAATTCATCACCGCTGGGTGGTGAATTTTGTTTTGCCCACAGCAACTCATATTAAGGTATGGGGAGAAAATAACCAGTATCCACATAAATGAAGTTACCAATCTGTTTTACGTATTGAAGTATGGCTCACCTTTGCAACAACAACAGCAAAAACAACCACCACCACGAACCAATCAACCGTATTTGTTTGTTTTTAAATTTGCTAATTGTTCTTCTCCTGTAGAGACTTTAGCCCAAGTTTGGTCTCAAGCCACAGCATTTACGTAGATGTTACTCATGAGCCATTATCATCAGTAGGACCCTCATCTCTCAGTAGTTCTCCCTGGGGTTCCTGGCCACCCTGATTAACCTTCTCATCATATAGCATGCCTGGGACTCTGGGGATCCAGTCACAAGCTGGACCTTTCCACGCCAATTTCTATCATACAGAAGAGCAGACATCTGGCCCTTCACAAAATCCATTGAAAGGAGAAACTCCAAGTGTGTTTTTCTTTGAAATTCTGATTTGTCTCTCTCCCTGAGAGCGTATCAGATTCTCCTCTGCTCCTTGAAGTGACATCTTTTAATTCTCCCTTGATTGGCAGATCAAACAGATTGCAAAGAATTTTTTCTCCTCATCTTTGGCTTCATCAAGTCCTTGTCTTACCCTTTCCTCTTCCCTCCTCCCCAGCCCTCCTAATCAAGAGACCAGGCTATGGTCTCCACCTTGAAAATGAAGCTATCATGTCAGTGATGGCTAAAGAGCTTTACCTATGATGAGAGAATCAAAATAAGACGGAAAAGGTACTCCTCTTCACTGGATAAAGAATGCATTTCAGTCTAGAAATCACTCCTCTTTGTGTATATTTGATTGGGAGAACCTAATTCTGCTCCCTCCCTGCTTGATGATTTTGCTCCTGACCCAGCCATTGAGGGTTAGAGACATAGTTCAGTATGAGAGACATGTTCTATGGAGTTTCAGCAAGTCTCAGAGCCTCAGTCTTTGAACTGCAATGCCCTTGGGCCCTTGTTCCCTGGTCTCTGATACTCTAATCCAGCTACAGATTTTCTGGATATATATATATATATAGATATATAGATATAGATATAGATCTATATGTATATAGATCTATATATATAGATATATAGATCTATATATATGAGGGTTGGTGGCAGTAAAGTGTGGGTGGGAGGAGGGAGGAATAGAAGAAGAGGGAGGAAAAGGGGAGGGAAGAGATGAGAGAGAGGGAAAGGGAAAGGAGGAGAGGGGGAGGGTATGAAGAAGAGGTAGAGGGAGAGGGAGTAGAGAGACAGGGGGACCCTTTCATTCTAAGACACCAGGATATGAATAGAATTTCTAATAATAGTTGGTTCCTATAGAGTGTTTTAAGGTTTGCAAAATGCTTAACAGTTTTTATCTCATGTTTTCCTTGCAACGACTCAGAAAGCTAGGTGCTATTATTATCCCCATTTTTCAGATGAGGAAACTGAGGCAGAAAGAGCTTAAGTCACAGGGTCACACAACTAGTAAGTGTCTGAGGGAAGAACTAAACTCAGGTCACCCTGATTCCAGGCTTAGCACTTTATCCACTTTGGCTCAATGTGTAGGGTGTGTGTGTATGTGTGTGTGTGTGTGTGTGTGTGTGTGTGTGTGTGTGTGAGTGGTGTGTGTGTGTGTATATGTGTGTGTGTCTACATTCAGCTGAACACAGAGAAACCAGAAGGCAAAAGATGATGTGCAAATAGTTGTAACATGAACCTCCTGGGTTGGAGAGCTCTTCACCATTGAACTCAGGCTGGAGCCAAGCATGGGAGCTGTATACTGTAAGTAACAGAATCTGTGTCTTGGTTAAATACAGAATATCATTCTGGCTAATGTCCATAGTAGGAAAGGATAATTAGAAAAGTCATTTTTTTTTAAAAATCTAAGGCTTCTAATTAGCTATGATCAAATCTGATAGCTTCTTTGTTTAAATAAGGCCTTGTTCATTGTTTGGTGCTGTTAACTTGTGAAAGTATTTGCTGAGACAGGCAACCTCAGATAAAGAGCTGGACTCAGAGACAGGAAGACCTGTGTTCAAGTCCTACCTTGGACACACATTGGCTGTGTGACCATGGGCAAATTCCTTAACCTCTCCGTGTCCCCAGGTAAGCATCTAGGACTAGAAGTGGCAGAGTAGTTAGTAACCTTCATTGGACTGAGGGATTTTTCTCACCAGGAGTTCTCTATGCCAATAAAATCAGAGATCTGGAAACACACCCAGTCCCCTGAGCCTCCTTCGCCTCTTTGCTGAGGTCTGATACTACGAGCATCATTGTATCTTCTATGTAACACTTTGAATGTATCAGTTAGTTGTGCGCTTTTCCTCCCTCTTTCTTTTAAAATCTTTGTTGCAAGAGATGACTGCTGGGCAGTGGAGAGCAGGATACTGGGAAAGGAATGTGATTTAAAAACAAAAGACATCAATAAAATGATATATTTTTGAAAGTGTCTGAGGGTGGCTTTTTTACACATATAACAACTTTAAAGCAGAAATTCACTCGTGGAAATTCAAACACATTTTAGTAAGAGCTGGAATCAATAAAGCTCTCTTTTAAGCAAACAAGTCAATAACCTTGTTTTAGAATAGGAATCTCAACAGACACACAATTTATAAACTTGATTTTTTTTCCATGTGGAGGAAATGATAATGGCAATACCTGGCATCTATATAGTTCTTTGCTCTTTGCAAAACACCTTATATATGAGGGAATTGAAGGGATTAGGATAGCAAGTAGTCAATTGTGGAAATTGAGTGAACCACACTGACTCCATCTTGTGACTCAATTCTGGAGCTAGCTCAGTTCCCTTTCTATTCAATTACGGGTCTAGTCCAATTTCTGCCTTGTAAGAAAACTTTATTCAATTAGGGGAACTGGGGAAAAAACATATTGTGTTGTTTGAACCTAACCCTGTGTAGCTGAGAAATTGGACCACTTCTGCTGCTTAGAGACCCTTAACCAAGGATCTTGGTTGTGCTGATCTGGAACTCCTTCAGATCCAAAGACTGAAACAAGGGGTTTTCTCACAATGGTATATCTCTAGCCACCCATATGCCTTATCTGAAAACTGTCCCTGTACTGATGAATCAGTTATTGTTTCCATGTTTCTTTGATTGTTTACAGACACTTGTACCACCTCCTTTTCTGATCTCAGGGAATTATATCTGTTCACTCTCTCCCTCTGACTTGGAAAGTCCCTAATCTTTTATGCAGGGACAGCGAGGTGGTACAGTAGATAGAGGACCGGGATTGGAATCAGAAAGACTCATCTTTCATGAGCTCAAATCCAGCTTCGGATATCTACTAGCTTTGCAATCCAAGGCAAGTCACTTAACCCTGTTTGCCTCAGTTTTCTCATCTGTTAAATGAGCTGGTGAAGGAAATGGCAAACGACTCCAGTATCTTTGCCAAGAAAACTCCAAATCTGATTGAAATGGCTGGACAATAATCTTTTATCCAATTAGAAATCAGATTACCTAAGATTATATTGTTTCCTTTTAGTTAATTGGTCTAATTTGATTAATTGTTTTTAATACATAAATGTCTGTCTTCTGATGTATTTGGTGTCCAGCCCTAAGCTGAGGAGGTGGCCTGGTCCCAATTTGTTAGGCAATTGCCATGCATTGCTTAAGAAATTGATATATATATGCTCCAAAGATCTCCTTTGCTTCCTCAGTCATTTCATCTTTCACCTGCCACATATGCATTAGTTTATTCTTAGCTGTGTTAATAAATTTTGGGGTGTGTGTGAAGCTTAAAAAAGACATTTTTTCTTCAAACTTTTTTGAGAGGCAAAATGGCTAGATAGAGAGAGCCTCAGAATCAGAAAGACCTGCATTCAAGTGCTTCCTCTGACACCCTACAGGCTTAGTCACCTTAGACAAGTCACTTACCCTTTCAATGCCCTAAGCATTGGGACATTGAGAGGCTGGGACCCTAAGCCCCAAGCTCCTAAGACTATAAACTCAAGAGCAGTTGAACAGAAAGGTAGAAGGAGTTTCCTCCTTCATAGCTTCCTATGCTATTGAAACTCCAGATATAGGCTTTTTTTCCCCTAAAAATCCCCAAACCTGTGGAATGTTAATAGCAAGCATTTATTTAGTACGTACTATGAGCCAAGCACTTTACAAATATCTCATTTAATCCTCACAACAAACCTGGGAGGTAGGTGCTATTATTATTCTCATTTTATAGATGAGGAAACTGAGGCAGAGTCTAAGTGATTTGCCCAGGGTCTGAGTTAGTGTCTGAGGCTGAATTTGAACTCAAATCTTCCTGACTTCAGTCCCAGTGCTCCACTATGTCTAAACAGCAACCCTATAGGTTAAGTACAATAGGTGTTTTACAGATGGGGAAACTGAGATTGAGAACTTTAGTCACTTGTGTGTGATTATATCACTAAAAAGTGCTAGGGGCAGGATTTGGGTTCAGGTCTTCTGACTCTCTCCATCATCCTGTTGGGTGTCGTCAGGAAAACTTCTATTCTCACTAATTTGTTTTTTCCATTTGCATTCTGGAATACTTGTCAGTGAATCTAGGTTGGGGAGGTACTCTTTGAAATAATATATGTAAGGAGCTTTGTAAACCTTAGAGCACTCTATAAATGGTACTTATATTTATATTTGGTGAGAGGGTTCTAAATATAGCCTCCCAGTACTGTATAGAGGGTAAGGTGACCCTCCTGAGGGATGTGATGGGGTTCCTGGTATTCAAGCAGGATTTCAGTGGTCAAGACATTATTACATTTGCCAAATTGTGTTTGTCTCCCCATCAAGTGCCAAGCCCACATGGGCAGCTAGGGACAGCTCATTTGTGCAACTTTGGGGAGATAGTGATTGCTTTTTAATGGCTTGGGGTGGGGTGGGGGTCCCTCTACCATGTCATGTTGCTTTCATTTCATTATGCATCAAATTTTGGTTCCAGGAATTTTTTGGTTCTGAATGGTCCAGCTTCACAATGGATGACCCTGATGAATAGGAGGTCCACCTTCACCTCATGAACACTCTGTGTAGCCAATCAACAACACCTTCAGCCCCTTTATCTCTGAAAGGCCCATTTTCCCACCTCTGCCACAGCTGGGGAATAAAATATTTATTTTGGATATAACCAATATACCCCAGCTGCCTTCCCATTTGTGGAAGGCTGTGAGACTACTTCTAAATGAACACATGAATTAGTCACTCATCCTAAGTAGTGCTTTGCCTAAAATGCCCTGCAAAAGCTCAGATCTCTGGTTGGGGTTGGGGCAGGGAGTCAGCCTTGGGTGGTGATGGGACTTTCATTGAGTTAGAGAGTCTTTTGGCAGGGCCAGACAAAGAATCTTAATGTGCCACTGAGAAGAGACCTAAAGAAAAGGGGTGTCTCTGTCCCAGCAGGGCTGAGGGCTACCCACACGCTCATATGAATGACAAGGAAATATTGGGCTTTCACTCCTGCTTTGGCTGTGCTGGCTGATGGAGGGTGATGGGAAAACCATTGTCAGCCCCAAGAAATTAAACAGTGTACTCTCAAGGATGAAGCTTCAAAGGGGGTACACCCACCAGGGTTGAGGAATCTCTTTCTTAGAAGACTAAATAATGCCCCTGACATGTCCTTGCAGCAACCACTCTGTCAACTCTGTTGTCTCACTGTCGGACGGAATGGAAGGAGGAAGAAAGATTGGTCCCACTCAGCCTAGGGAAGTAAGGAAGAATGGAACTGGGGAGGAGAAGGTAGATGAAGATTTCTTAAGGAACTTGTAGATTCACAGGATCATAGATCTAGCAACAGAAAGGAACTTTAATACTCATCTTCTCCACCCCATCATTTTGTAGATTAGGGAAAATGAGGCCCAAAGAGGAAAGTGTCTTGCTGAGGGTCACATAGATAGTGGATGATACAGTCAGTATTCAAACCCATGTTAAATTTCAGAGGCCCTCTAGTCCAATCCCCTCATTTATGCAAATGAGGAAACCGAGGCCCAGAGAACTGACTTACTCAAAGTCATACAAGTAGCCATTGGCAAAGCCAGTATTCTAGGACCATGTCATCATTAGATTGAGATCTGGAAAGGACCTCAGTGGACATCTTGTTTAATCTCCCCATTTTATAGATCAGAAAACTGGGACATAGGGAGGTTAAGTAATTTGCCCAGTGTCCCATAGATAGTCGAGTGGCAGAATCAGAACCAGAATTGGAACCCAGGTCCTCCAAATACACAATCTTGACATTGCACCATGATGCCCAACCTTCTTGGATCCAGAAGAAACAATGAGATACCCCTCCCCACCTGCCATCCTAACACCTGTAGCATTCTGTGGAATGATCTGACATGTCACATTCATAACTAGGGGTGGTGGGTGGCACAGCCCTTGCTAGAGCAGAGTAGGCAAGCTCTCTAGGTGGCATGTACACAATACCACCCGAAGTATCTTAGGCTTATAGAATTTAGAACTAGAAAGGACCTCAGATACCATCTAATCCAATCCTCTCATTTTATTGATGAGTTTATGTGATGTAGCAGAGCTGGGACATAAATGAAGCTCCTTTGACTCCAAGGTCTAGAGCTTTTTCCACCATACCATGCTCTACAGGTGTGCTGGGCCTAAGTTGGCGCTTAGCTCACTGTTAAATTTTCAGTGTGAGCATTTACACCTTTGAAATCAGTATAAACACTACAAGTCAGGGCTTGACTTTTTAAACTCATCACTCTAGACTGAAGAAAGTGGTGGAAAAAATGTTAGTAATGAGGATCAAATGGGAAAATGTGTCATTTGTCATTGTTGTGTTGTTTCAGTTGTGTCTGACTCTTCATCACCCCATTTGGGGTTTTCTTGGGAAGGATACTGGAGTGGTTTGCCATTTCCTTCTTCAGCTTGTTTGACAGATGAGGAAACTGAGGCAACCAGGGTGAAGTGACTTGCCCAGGGTCACACAGCTAGTAAGTGTCTGAGGACAGATTTGAACTCAGGTCTTCCTGACTCCAGGCTGGGTACTCTATCCACTCCACTAACTAGCTGCCCCATTACCTTGTGTTTATTTCTTTAATTCTTTTCCTATATCTTTATTTAATATATACTTACACCTGTACACTTTGGCTTCCTCTATAGAATGTAAACTTGAGTACAGATTCTGTTTCCTTTTTTCTCTTTAGTATCTGACACAGGAGCATATCACCTGTGTTTAATAAATGCTTTTTTAAAGAGAGGTGATGGACTCAGGGTGAAGAATGAGAGATTTTTTTTTGGACCTAGACAATGTGAAAATTTGATTTGCTTGACTCTGAATGTTTGTGACAAGGTTTTTGTTTTTCTTTTCTTTTTTTCCCAATGACAGGAGGGTGGGAGGGATCTTTGTTAATTTTTAAAAAAGAAAGTTTAATAAAATAAAAAGAAAATCTTATTGATTGGTGAGTTGCTGAGCTGCATTGGTGGAGGGAGTTTCCACAGTGGAAGTGACCAACACTTGTGATATCATAGATCCAAAAAGAAAAAAAAAACAAACCTAAAACCTAACAACAACAATCCTGATCACTCTGCCCAGAAGGCTGTCTTCTTTGCTTTGGGCACACCCAAGTATTGTCATTTCCGTTTTATAGCTATGGAAACTGAGACTGGAAAAGATGAAGTGACTTGCTGAAGTCTATAGTCTTCTGAATGCAAGCCCTTATTAAAGTTAGAAGTGGTATGCACAAGAATACCTTTTATTTTGTATTATTTGTTTTGCAAGGGGATGACATTTTGGTGGATTCATGATTTAATCTATAAGTACTCCCTCCCCTGAAGCAGATGGTAACCTCTCCTCACTTCTTTCCTTGGGTCCCACTTACCTCTGTCCCGGGGTGGGGGTAAATTTTCCATAGACATGCCACCCAAACTTCCTTGAACCTTTCCCTGTATTCTTAGTGGCAAAAGGCCCAGGGAAAATAGAGAACAGTAAGTGAGAGAAATGAGATGGAGGTGGGAATTTGGGGGCAGAAATGCAGGAATCAGCAGTTCCCTCCAAACAGTGCTCATGTGATAAAGATGCCCTGAGGGATAAGGACAGTTTTATAGGAACACCTGCCAGGAGCCCAGGAAGCAGACTGTGTGCAGCCCTGCTGGAATATGAGCTCTTTCCTCATCTCCATGGAGGGAGCTGATGAGACTGATGTCATCCATAAATCCTCAGCCTCATTCCCTAGAACTTGGATATTATTTGTGCCCTTGGCCAACTGCCACAAGGTCAGGAACTAGAATCAGTAACTGGGTTGGGGGGTCAAGGTCAATAAAAGGACAGTTGATGGTTGGGAGGGGAATCGTGGTATAAGGGGAAAAGTTTCGATCTTGCAGTCAGGAGATACAGGTTCTAGTCCCAGCTAGTTGCTAGCCAGCATTCATGCAGTGCTTTGACGTTTGTGAAGAACTTTCCAAATAATTCATTTCATCTTCACAACAACCCTGAAAGTTGAGGTGCTATTATTATACACATTTTATGGATTAGGAAACCAAGGCAGATAGAGGTTAAATGACTTGCCCAGGGTCACACAGCTAGTAAGTATCTGAGGCAGGATTTGAACTCAGCTCTCTCTGACTCCTAGCCTAATACTCCATCATCTGTGCCACATAGCTGCCACAGTCTGGGTGAATGACTTTGGGTGAGTCACTTTCTTTCTCTAGGCCTCAGTTTCCCCCTTCGTAAAAAAAGGGGGATGGACTCCATTATCTCTAAGGTTTCCTTCAGTTCTGTGGATTACACAAGGCCAGTTACTCGAAGGGTTGTGTGGGAATGAGGGATTGAAGAACTCAGAGAAAAAAAGATTTCGGCATCTAGGGACTGAGCAGGAAGTTTCTTGGAGTGAGAGACGGATGCTGAGGGGGACGGTTTCTTGGTGGAAGTTGGATGACAATCTGGCATGGTAGAAAATACACTGGCCTTGGGGTCAGAGAATCTGAGTCGTGAATTGGCTCCATTGTTCCATCTTAACCTCCCCACACCTAGGTTTTCTCCTCGGTAAAATGAGGCGGTTGAACTGAATTATCTCTAAGGTCCCTTCCTGGAAAAGTGGAGTAATGAAGTGACAAGAACATGAGCTTTGGAATCAAAGGACCTCATTCAAATCTTGTCCTTGCATGTAGGGACTGTTTCCTTTTCTGCATTGGCATTGTCTGGCATACTGTTGTTGTTGTTTCAGTCATGTCTGAGTCTCTGTGAAGCTATTTGGGATTTTATTGGCCAAGATACTAGAGTGATTTGCCATTTTCTTTTCCAACTCATTTGACAGATGAGGAAACTGAGGTAAACAGGATTCAGCGACTTGCCCAGGTTTACAGATGCTTAATAAATGCTTATTGATTAATTACTATGTGTGCCATTAGGTAAGTCATTTCATGCGGGTTGAGGGTGGATGTAACCTTTCTGGGCCTCATTTTCTTCAACCATAAGATAAGTGCATTGAACTGGAAGACCTTCATGTTCACCTACAGCTCTCAAGCTATGATTCTTTACTCGTGGAGAGCAAGTCACTCTAGGCACAGCCCAGAAGGGAGGGTGGAGGGTGGAACACTGACCATCTCTGGAGCACCCCACCCCACCTCCAGCAGTGGGTTCTATCATGTAGATTCTCAGAAGCAGAACTAGAAAAGGGGGCAGGATTTGGTGGGGCAGTGTGTATGGGGGCATCAAGTTAAGAACCTGAGCTGGCCCCATGTCACCTTGGGTCTGACCCTTATCTCCTACCTAGAACCTCACCTTGTGAGGTCTAGCATGTGACCACCCAACAGCCTCTAAAACCAGGTTGCTATCCCTTCCCCTCCCCGGGCTCCCCTCACCTTCTTGTCTGGCTTCCAAAGCTCAGGATTCATTTTGATCAAGATCAGAACTGACCTTGCCATACTCCGGGAAGCTCAGTTGCTAGCTCTCTGTCACCCAGCTCAGCCCCATTCTGTCAAGTTGTACCAGCCTGCATGTCTACCTGCATGTCTTTGGATCCAAAGCCTAGGGATGGGCCAGTTTGCTGCCTAGAAGGCTTAATTTTTTCTCGAGGTTGTTAGCAGCCCCTGAGATGGCAGTATCCTGGACATAGGTGTCCTTCTGACTGTGAAACCGCTAAGGGAATGTGATTATATACAACGGTTCCTCACAGTCTCCACTCCAGCCTTTTTGTCACACTTCCTTAACATTCCACAGACTGCCATCACATCTGAAAAACAACCCCTTGGAACCCCAGGATTGCTTTCCCAGTTCCCCAAGTTTGTGCTCCTTCCCCATTGTTGTGCATTTATTTTCTACATATCCTATATTTATCTTCAAACACCTTGTGTTCCTCCAGTGAACTGTGAGCCCTTTGAGGATGGGGACAGTTTCATATTTACATTTTTATCCCCAGTGCCTGACGGATAATAGTTTTTTCACAAATGTATGTTGATTGAATGTCTTCCCCAAAGTTGGCAGTATCCACTGGGAGAAGACTGAATTGCTAGGCAGAAAGTACAAGGGCTCAGGGCAATACTCTTTCCTCCCTTCCTTCAGAGAAAGGTCCGCCAGGACTGGTTCCTCTTCAAATCAATATCCTTTTGCCTTATGGGGAAATCTGCCCCTCCTTCCGCCATCACAGGCTTCCAGCCCAAGGCTCTTCAGGCAGTAGGATGGCTGATCAATGGACAGCCAATGATAGACCCCAGGATTACCTGTAGGGGAAGCATGGGCCTCTGTGATCAGATCTGCTCTGCTTTGATAGCAACATGCTACTGCTGGGGCAACTTCAAATATGATGCTGTGGTCATTTTCTGTTGGAGCTGTTTTATAAATTCAAGCCAGATGTCACCAAGTTTACAAAAGTGGAAAATGAGATCCAGAAAAGTGAAGTTTTTTTTTTTTTTTGCCAAAAATCACTTCAGCTTGTGTGCATCAATGGACTTTGATTTCCTCTTCTTATAAAATGAAGGGTTTACGTTAGAGGATTAATCAATCAACAAGCATTTACTAAGTCATTTACTAAGTGCCTACTATGTGCCTGGCACTGTTCTGTGTGCTGAGAATACAAAATAAGTATGAAACAATCTCTGTCTTTAAGGAGCTGATATTCTGTTAGGGGAAGACAATGCACAAATATGTTTGTGTGTCTACATACAAGTGTACATACATATGTGCATATACATATACACACATACATGTATGCACATACAAGTAGCATGCACACACGCAAATAGGTACATGGTGATAGAAGAGCCAATAGCAACTAGGGAGATCAAGAGAGGCCTCATGTTGAATCCTTACCTTCCATATCCTATCTTATGCTGTATTTTCTCATCCCATCTCATCCCATCCTATCCCATTCTATCCTTTCCCTTTCCCTTCTCTTTCCCTTCCCTTGCCTGTCCCCCCTTCCCTGTTCTGTCCTATAGTATCTTATTCTATCCTGTCTTTCCTGTCCTATCCTGTCCTGTTCTGTTCTGTCATGCCTGGTCCTATCTTATCCTACCCTACAATGCTTTGTGGTGTCTGGTCCCGTCTCATCCTTCTCCCTCTATACCTCTGTAGTTTCTTCACTGGGAGTCATCTTCAGAGCCATGGGGGTGGGCACAAATATTTACTTCACCAGTTACATGAACTGAGCACCCAGAGAGCAGATAAGGCAAGGCAGGTCCAAATGACTCCAGATCAAGCAACTCACAGAACTGGAGACAGCTGGCAGGCAATCTCGGCTACTGAACCCCCAGCCACTTTCCCCAATCCAGAATTTGTAAGTTTTTCCCATTTCTCAGACCCACTGCCTAAAACTTTAAATAGCAGTGAGCTCAATATGTGGCTGCCAGAAGTTGTAATTAAATAATGCCCAGCTGTCAGAAAAGCTGTTATAAATGTTCCTTTTGTCTGCACTGACTGTCTGGAAAGCAGGGAAGAAGAGAAGCCAGAGAGCTATAAATATGAAGGGAGGAAGTTAAGCAGGGAGCCAGTGGCCAGAGTTTTCAGCAACCCTTGAAGTCTAATGGAAAGAGGCAGCGATTCCTTCTTTGCACCCTGCGATTAGCCCATCAAGGGGCTTGTCAGCTGTCTTTCCCTATGATCAGGTTTGTACCCAGGTGAGGGCAGAGAGAAGGAAAAGGCTGAAAATTGATTTGTCTGTTTCCTGGGACCGAAGCTGACTATTCTCTGGTGCCCCCTCTTTCTGCTTTGGTGCCCCCTGCTTCTTTCATGGAGAGGGAAAGCTCAAAGGGGGAAGGATTGGTGGCCCCACATCAGACCCAGATCCTTGAGCATCAGTAAAGAGAGCCCAGTGATGAGAGTGTTCCAGGATAGCTCATCTTCTACTGCTGGAAGCTTAGCCAGCTGAGCAAATGAAGGCCCACAGTGAGTTTCCAAAGGGCTCCTTAGCGACTCCCTCCCAAGAATGATCCTCCTCCTCACCATGGTGGAGAAGTCATGCTTAGCATCAAGGAAATCCACACCAGGGAATCAGCTCAAGTCTGATGGTTCATCGACTTAGAAATGGAGTGAACTTTATGGGAATCATAGATCCAGAGCTGGAAGGATGCAGGTCACACTAGTCCAGCCCCCTCATTTTACTGGCGAGGAAACTGAGGCCCAGGGAGTGGAAGTGACAAGCCTAGAGTCACATATATAGTGGCAAAACCCATGATTCTAAGTTCAGTTTTCTTTCCCTTGCACCTTTCCCTTCTACTGTTATGTAGTCTAAACCTTTCGTTTTACAGATGCAGAAACCAAGGCCTAGAGAGGTGAAGATCACACAAGTAGTACGTAGCAAAGTCAAGAATCAAATCCAAGTTTTCTGAACCCACATCCAGTGGGATTTCCTGTAACCTAGAATCCAATCTAATTTAATTCATCCATTAAGCATTTATTAAGCACCAACCATGTGCCAGTCACTATTTGAGGTGCTGGGAATGAAATAATAAAACTGAAAACGGGCTCTGAATTATACAAGAAAAACCATCCAGTTTAACGAACTTTTTCATCAATCAGTCAATTACCAGGCATTTACTTATTAAGTGACTACTGTGTCCTAGGCATGGTGCTGAGCACTGAGGATCTGAAACAAAACCTGATCATCCTTTCCATCAAGGAACTCAATGTATGTCCTCATAAAGGAAGAACAGAGAAGAGGGATTTATAAATTGGAGAAATTTATAAATTGAGCTTTAAATATGCCCACCACCATCACCATCACCATCACCATCACCATCACCACCACCACCACCATCATCACCATCACCATCACCATCACCAGCATCATAATCTTCATCATTTCTCTCTATGTTTCTGTCTCTGCCTATTTCTGTCTCAGTCTGTCTCTCTGTCTCATTCTTTCTCTGTCTCTCTGTGTCTGTCTGTCTCTCTGCAAAGATCCCTTTCACTCTTTAATTGATATTCTATAATTATTCCAATTACTTGGAGGTGGAAGGTACCTTAGTGATCACCTAGTTCAGTCCCCTTATTTCATACTGGAGGAAACTGAGGCCACAAAAGAAGAACTTAATTTTCCTGAGTTGTACAGAGAGTTTGTGTCAGAACTGGGTTGAGATTTCAGATCTCCTGACTTCATGACCATGGAGCTTTCCATCACAGCTTACTACCTACTGTCACCAACATCCCCAATCAAGCATTAGGCCTGATTCATGGTGCTTGTGGTGGTGGTGAATGAGGAGGAAGAGAAGTAGAAGGAGGAGGAGGAGGGGGAGGAAAGAGGAGAGGGAGGATTAGTATGTTGAATGAAAGCTACTATGAGATTAAAAATAATAATAATGATGATGATGATGATGATGATGATGATGATGACAGATTAGAATGAATAATCCACATAAAGATAACTGAGAATTTGCTTGCCTCAATTTTCCACTTTGTTCAGCTCCCTGAGGGCAAGGACTATCTTTTGCCTCTTTTTGTATCCACAACACTTAGCACTGTGCCTGGTATATTTTGTTGTTGTTGGGTCATTTTTCAGTTGTGTCCAACTCTTTGTGACCTCATTTAGGGTTTTCTTGGCAAGTATACTGGAGTGGTTTGCCGTTTCTTTCTCCAGCTCATTTTACAGATGAGGAACTGAGGCAAATCGGGTTAAATGACTTGTCTAGGGCCACCCAGTTAGTAAGTGTCTGAGGTTGAATCTGAGCTCATGAAGATGAGTCTTCCTGATTCCAAACCCAGTGCTGTATCAGCTGAGACACCTAGCTGCCCACCTGGCACATAGCAGGGGCTTCATAAATGTTGATTGATGGATGACCAGTTGGTTGGTGTTCTCGAAAAGGCCAAAAATGACATCACTATGCTGGAGTCAAGTTACAGTGTGTCCAGCTGTGGCTGATCAGACTAATATGAGCTCAGAATACTCTACCACAGGCCGAGTACAAATAAGTCGGGTGATCATTTGGGTTGGATTCTCTAAATTTGTGCATCTTGTGTTTCTTTTGAGTTACTTTAATTCTGCTTTGCTCACAGAGCACAGTACCTTTTCTGATGAGGGCACACCATGCTAATCAGTCCTGTGCCAGTGTTTCCATGTCACACAATCAGTTCCATTGATGACCAATAGCAGGGCAATGAGTGGCAAGGGGAAGAGATGATAAAATGGTCCCTTCTGCTGATCTAGTTTTGCTCACTGGTAAATAACTTAGCCCAATTGTTAATGTGGTTAGGTGGGGGTGGAGGGTGGGAGAGGAGGCTCTTATGGGAAAACACACTGGACAAATTCTTCTCTAGATTACTTGAAAAGGGAAAGCAAAGCAAAGCAAGGCAAAGCAATGAACAGAAAAGAAAATGCCTCCATGTAACTGATTGTGCAATCATGGTACCCACGGTGTCTGAATAGCCAATCTGGGAATGGGGCTGCTAAGATGCTGCCTCAGCATTCTTTGGGAATAGAATCAACCCTCTATTAACCAAGAGACAGCTTGGAATAATTGAAAGAGCCCTGGTCTAGCAGGGCAGAATAGAACAAAATTCCAGTCCCAACTCAGCCACTGACTTGCTGTGTGTCCTTGGGCAAGCAGGTCCCATTCAATTCATTAAACATTTATTAATTGCTTACTGTCTTCAAGGCACTGAAGCTACAAATACCAGAAGAAAAAAAAGGAACAGCCTCTGTCTCCAGGAACCTATAACCTACTAGGGCTGCAAAGAGTCCACAGATAAGTAAATGCAAGTTAAATTAAGGAGAAGACAATGCTTGTTGTGTGGGGGAGTGCTGTCCAGGGTCCTGAGAGGCTGGAATATGGTGGAAGGTCATTCCAGGCAACTTGAGTCCTCTCTCTGGGCCTCAGTCTTCTGATCTTTGAAATAAAGATGTTGAATTAGATGTTCTCTACAATTTCTCCAAAGCCTAATCAACTTTCCAGGGTTTTTGGATATATTCCAAAGGCAGAGGCCCATGTCGGGAACTTGCTTATCAGAGGCAGAAATGATACAAGAGGCAGCTAGCTAGGTGCACAGAGGGCTGGTCTTGGTTTTGACTTCAAATCCTGCCTCAGGTGCTTACTGGCTTGGTGATGCTGGACAAGTCACTTAACCTTTCTCAGTTTTGATTTCCTCATCTGTAAAATGGGGATAATAATAGCATTACCTCACAGGATTGTTGTGAGGGTCAAATGAGATAAGTATATGTAGTTTGTAAACCTGAAGGCACTGTGTAAATATTTGCCATTGTTATTATGAGAGACATATAATTTGTCTGGCTAGGTGATACAGTGGATAGAGTTGGGGGCCTAGAGGCAGGAAGACTTATCTTCATGAGTTCAAATCTGGCCTCACACACTTATTAGCTGTGTGACCCTGGGCAAGTCACTGAACCCTGTTTGTCTCAGTTTCCTCATCTGGAAAGTGAACTGGAAGAGGAAATGGCAAACCACTTCAGCATCTGTGCCAAGAAAACTCTAAATGGGGTCATGGAGAGTCAGACATTACTGAAATGACAACAGCAACAACAATAGAATTTGGTATCATGGCATCTGTCACTGGACACATAGCACATAGTAGGATCTTAATAAATGTTTATTGAATTTAATTGAATTGTCTCCACAAGACATACTTCTTTGATCCAGTAACACTGACCTCCTCGCTGTTCCTTATACAAGACAATCTATCTCTTGATTCAGTGCATTGTTTCCCACTGGTTGCCTCCATTCCTGGAAATCCTTATCACCTCCCGGTTTTCCTGGATTCCTTCAAGTCCCAAGTAAAATCCTTCCAGGTAAAAGGTTTCTATAGGAAGCCTTTCCTGATCCTTCTTAATTCAAGTGCCTTCTTTCTATTGATTATTTTCAATTTATCCTGTATATAGTTTGTTTTTATATAGTTGTTTGCAGATTGTCTCTCCTATCACATTGAACTCTTTGAGGGCAGGAACTGTCTTTTGCCTCTTTGTATGCCCAGTTCTTAGCACAAAGCTTGGCACACAGGAGACATTTTATAAATGTTTGTTGACTAACTGACACCTTACTCAAGTATTATTGCATGGATTTTTTTCTTTTTCTTAGAACTTGTGATTTTAGTGATGCAGGGAGCTCCCCAGTGAAAGAACTTCCCTCAACAATGCAGATTGGAAGTTCTTTTGAAGTTTTTAGTATTACGGTTGCTTAGACCACTGAGTATAGTTAAGTCACTTGGCAGGAGTATGTATCAGTCCAGCAGTTCTCATATTTTTTGGTCTCAGGACCTCTCTACCCTCTTAAAAGCTATTGAAGACTCCCTTTCCCACCCCAAGAGATTTTATTATGTGGGTTAGATCTATAAATAGTTACTATATTAGAAATTAAAACATCTTAGATTTATCATAATAATTGTTTTGACCTCACAGACCCCTTGAAAGGGGCTCAGTGATCCCTTGGGTTCCTAGGACCACACACTGTCAGAGTATAAATAGTCAGTCAAAGTCAGAGGTGGTACTTCAACCTAAGTCATCCTGACACTGAATTTTGCTCTTTATCCACCATAATGGATAATGCCATAATTCATTATGATAACTTTATAGATAAGGAATTTGAGGCTCAAAGAGCTACCATCCACGTGCAGCTAGGTGGCACAGTGGATAGAGCACTGGCCCTGAAGTCAGGAGGACCTGAGTTCAAATCTAAACACTTGACACTAGCTGTGTGACCCTGGGCAAGTCACTTAACCCCAATTGCCTTAAAAAAAGAGCTACCATCCAAAGTCACACAGTCAGGACGCATCAGGGCTGGGATTCAAACACAGACTCCAAATCCAGAGTTCTTTACAGAAAATTGCATTTATTCTCCCTATATTATACTATCTCTTCCCTCTCTTACCCCCTGATTGTAAATGATGGTGAAGTTTCAGTCCTTGGCCTCCTGTTCTTCTGTCATTCCTTTGTGCCATCTCTGCCACCTGGACCCCCACCTCAATCAAGCCAATCCACTTCCAGGAGCCTTCCCCCAAAACATCACCTCTATGAACATACAGCCTCTGTTTATATTTCTATACCAAGCATCAGCCTTCTTACATCTCCACTCACATGCTTTGTCTCCTTTCAAACCCAACACATTCCAAAGTGAGCTCATCATTTTATTTTAAAGTTTTCAAAGCACTTTACCTATAAGATCACTTCTGAGCCTCACAACTACTCTGTGATATAGGGTCTGCAGGCATTATTATCCCCATTTTCTAGATCAGGAAACTGAGGTTGAGAGAGGAGTGGCCTACCCATAATCACGAAGTATCAGAAGGAGGATTAGAGACCAAGTCTTCCTGATCTGAGGTCCAGCACTAGCTACCCTGATACATTGGAAAAAGCATAGACTCTGGACTACATTGGATATATCCCCCTCCACTAAGGATACATTGGGATTAATACTGGCATAGACTCTGACATACATTGTGTATATCCCCTTCACTAAGGATAAATTGGTGTGTTGATGCTGACATAGGCTCTGGAGTACACAAGATGTGTCCTTCTCCACTAAGAATACATTGACACTAATGCCAACATTGGCTCTAATGCTACATGTTGGATTTTGGGCAAGATGAGCCTGGGCCTCAGTTTCCTCCTCTGTAAAAGGAAGGGGTTGAATTAGATGATCTCCGAGGATCTTTCTAGCGCTCTCTCTCTCTCTAATCTTACAAACTCATGCTTTTATTGCCAATTTAACTTTTCTCCCGAGCACCACCATCATTCTTCTAGTCACTCAGGCTCAAAATTTCAGGATCACCCTTGGTTCACCCTTCCCCTTCATCCTTTGTGTCCAATAATGTCACCAAATCCTGCCAATTCTCCTTTGAAATTGCTCTAGGGTTGGTCCCTTCCCCCAAACCACCATTTCAGACTCTTAACTTAGCCCTTTCCTGATTATCTGAGCCTGTCCTTCCTGGCCTGGCATTCCCTTAGCCCTTCAAATCAGCTGCCCCATCACTTTAGCACCCCTTGACTAGACTACTATTACCTAATCTCCAGGCCTGCCTCTGGTCTCTCCTTCCTGACAGACTGACCAGCCCCAAATATCCCTTCATCCATATCCTTTCTACCATAATGGGTCCTTGAAATTTTGTGGTGAGGCGATGTGGTCTAGTGAATGTAAAGTACCCCAGAAATCAGGAGACCCGGGTTCTAGTCCTAGCCCTATCATTTACCAGCTTTGGGATAAGGTTCAAGTCAGCCTCTCTGAGCCTCAGTCTCCTCATCCATGGAATAGGAATAATGATGATGATGATAATGGTGGTGATGGTGACAATGGCTATAAAAACTGTTCTACCTCTCTTAGGGTTGTAGTGAAAATTTATTGACTGAAGAAGCATAGATTTAGAGCTGGAAGGTATCTTAGAGATCCTCTAAGTCCAGTCCCTTGTGTACAGATGAAGAAACTGAGGCCCAGAGAACTTAAATGACCTCCTCGAGGTCATAGGGCTCATAAGTGGCAAAACCAAGATTTGAGCCCACATCCTCTCTGCCTCCTAATCTAGTTCAATTTCCATTCTACAACATCATCCAGTGGTGATATAAACCAAAAATCAGTACACAAACATGAGGCATTATTATTATTAATATAAAATAAGAGTCCCAAATAGGAGACTACATAGCTTGTCTTAGTTCCTACTATCTTCTAAGGGATTAAAGGCATGCATGGTAGAAGTGGGAAGAGTGGTGTGAATCATCTGGGTCCCCATCTTGTGCTGCCTTCTCCATCCTTCTATGAATCAGCCTTTGTTGTTATTCAGTAGTTTTCAGTTGTGTCCAACTCTTCATGACCCCATTTGGGTTTTTCTTGGCAGAGATACTGGAGAGGTTTGCCATTTCCTTCTCCAGGTGATTTTACAGATGAGGAAACTGAGGCAAACAGGATTAAGCAACTTGCCCAGGGTCAGCCGGCTAGTAAGTATCTAAGGTCAGATCTGAACTCAAGAAGATGAATCTTCCTGACTCCAGACCTGGCACTGTAGCCACTGTACCACCTAGCTGTCCATATGTTTGACAATAGCCGTAATAAGTCAGTTTGGCTGGAATGGAGACTTTGTGAAAGGGAGTAAGGAATGGGGAATACGAGAAGAGATATATAATCCCACAACAGGGTGTCAGAGAGCAGGCCTACAAAACAGTCTTGATCTCAACGGGGCATTACAAAGCCAACCTGACTTGGAGAGTCAGGCATGACTGCAAAATGACTGAACAACATTACCCAAACATGGTCCTCCATGTGCTATCTTCATAAGGTGATTTCCTAGGCCTGAAACGTGCCTCCCTCTTCACCTTCACCTCTTCTATCCTCTAGCCTTGTTCAAAGTTTAGCCTATGTGCCACCTCCTGTGAGAAGGTTTCCCTAATCCCTAGCTGCTAGAGCTGTCTTCCCTCTTGGAATTATCTTTATTTACTTGTCTGTACATGTTATATGCAACCAGGAGACTCAGCCTAGAAGGCAAGGACTTTTTTATTTTGGTCTTTGCATTCCCCAGTGCCAAGTCCTGTTCTATGAACATTGAAGACGTTTAATAAATAGAGGGTAGGGAACTTTGGGGTCATCTAGTCCATCCCCCTTATTTTACATTTAGGGAAACTGAGGACCTGCTCACATTCACATAGGGGGTGGCCAATGTAGGATTTAAATACAAGTCTTTTGATGCCAAAACCAATATATTCATTTCCTTGGTTCTCTTCCTTACTGTCCCTACTGAATGTATGTTAAGTTTCACCATCTTTGTTCTACTCCCTCCCCACCCCACAATTACCTTTTCTACAGTGGGAAAACTACAAGATGAGTTTGAGTTGCTGGTAATTTTCCCCCACAGAACTGATGAATGGTTTATGACTGATGTATCATGCTTTGGTCTGTTCATTTCAGGTTTGATCTCTGTCCCTCTGAGCAGAGTATTTGTTGAATTCCGTTGTGGGATTGAACCTGTGTTCCTGTTTAACAACCCGTGAGAGCTCCTGGGGAGGGGTCAAACTAGCCCAATTGTTTCTGGACTCATTAAATTATGACATCCACCACTGTTAACCTTTTGGTGATTGGCTTGTCTGGTGGCTGTTCTAAAAACTGAATGAGGAATCAAGTCAATGTAAGAGCCATCTATTCTCCTAATGAGATGTTATGGCAGGGGGTGGGCTCAAGGGAAATTATTAGCAAAGTAGGGAAGATTCTGCTGTCCCAGGGTAGCCCATATCAGTCCCAAGCTCTGCCTCTCCTGCTTATGGATGCTACTTCCTTTAACAACCTCCCAGAATTCTTATCTTATGATGTCAGGTTTGCTCCAATCAATCAATAAACAAGCATTTATTAATTATCTACTATCTACCAGGCCTAAAAGGGGAGCAGTTAATGATTATGGAAGTTGTTCTTCAGTTGTTTCGGTAATGTATGACTCTTCATGACCTCATTTGGAGTTTTCTTGGCAAAGGTACCAGAGTAATTTGCCATTTCCTTCTCCAGCTCATTTGACAGATGAGGAAACTGAGACAAACAGAGTTAAGTGACTTGCCCAGGATCACATAGTTAGGAAGTATCTGAAGTCACATTTGAACTCAGGTCTTCTTGACTCCAGGTCTGGCACTCTCTCCACTATGCCACCTAGCTGCCCTGTCTATAAGGTACATAGCTATAATTCTGCTTGAAGTTGATTTCTTGTGGTCCAGGGAAAGTCTCAATGTACCTTAAAACCCTCTCTCCTCAACTGGTCATTGAAGAAGCAAATAGATGCTTGCTGTAAGGAAAACCTCCTGACAACTACATATGATTCCCCTTTATGAACTTCTACTGCTCCTCACATATGACATTCCAGGTCTTTTCTCTGTGACTTTGCACTGGCTGACCTCCATGCCTGGGGTATACCTACTTTCACTTCTTAGAATATCTAGTTTTCTGGGAAAAAAAAAAACTCATCTCAAGAACCACTTTCTACATAAAGCCTCACTTAACTTATTTGAGCCTCAGTTTCTTCAAAACTATAGGGAGGGAATTGATAAATTTTTAGATTTCTCCCAGCTCTAAAACTATGGTCTTTCTAAATCTAGGCTCACCCTTCCATGCCTACATATGATGGCCTGCCTTTCTAACTGTTTGTCAGATTCTGGCCAACACATATCCTTCCACTTTTCTCAGATTCAAGACTTGGGTTCATGTTTTACTTCTGATGCAAACATGCTGTGTGATCTTGGGCAAATCACAGTCTCTTCTTGTTAGGCAACTGTCCAAGACTATAATTTACAGAGAAGGGGCTGACAACATTAGTGGAGAAAGTTTCTTCACCTGGTAGTTCCTTATGCCTATGAAATCACAGATCTGGTTCCTTTCCTTTATTTTCTTCGTATTTCTACATGTCTGTGGCATCTCTCCTGATAGGCTAGAACTCCTTGAATATAGAGACTGTTTCATATTTGTCCATATCCCCAAAGCCTAGTGCAGTGCCTGACAAAATGCTTATTGATTGTGCAACTGACTGGTTATCAATCTTTGTTGTTGCTATTGAGTCATTTCAGTTGTGTCTAACTCTTCATGACCCCACTTGGGGTTTTCTTGGCAGAGACACTGGAGTGGTTTGCCACTTTCTTCTCCAGCTCATTTTACAGGTAAGGAAACTGAGGCAAACAAGGTTAAGTGGCTTACCCAGGTTCACACAGCTACTAAGTGTCTGAGGTCAGATTTGAACTCAGGAAGATGAGTCTTTCTGACTCCAAGCCTGGCACTCTATCTAGTGCACTACCTAGCTGCCCCCTGGTTATCACTTAGAGTTTTCCAAAACTCTAATGAATGGGCTGCCTTTGGAGACAATGGCCTTCCCACCCTGGTGTCTTTCCTGCTTCTGCCAACTGCCAGTGCCCTCCCTCTCAAACTACTCTGCATTTAGTGGTTTTAATTCCCTTTATATTTATCTGTATATACTTAGGGATGTCCTTGTCTCTCTGATTAGGATGTGAGCTCTATGAATAGAGATTGTTTCTTTTGTTATATGTGTATCCCCAGCACCTGTTTCAGTGCCTGGCTCCATGACAGGTGTTGATTGGTTGATTTAAACAAAGGGCCCATGACCACCTGTCAGGGATGTGTGAAGGACTTTCTTTTGTGGTTAGAAACTAAATGACCTCTGAGGTTCCTACCAGTTTTCAGATCTGTGAACTCATAGAGTAATTCAGACAGCTCCTGCCTATGCTAGGGAACTGTGGCTGGCCTTCCTTCCTTTGACATAGAACAAAGACAGGGTCTGTTTACTTGGTTATATCTTCAGGGGATATGAAAACCCAACTGAGGAGCACTTGGAACAGTCCACCCGATTGATTCAAAGAGGGTAAGGGGTAGCATGGGGATCTATCTATCTATCTAGATATAGGGATATGGGGATACATAGATATCTCTATCTATCTATCTGTCTGTATGTCTATCTATCTATTGATCTAGATATAGGAATATGGAAATACATAGATATCTCTATCTATCTATCTACCTGTCTGCCTGTCTGTCTATCTATCTATCTATCTATCTATCTAGATATAGGGATATGGAATACATAGATGTCTCTGTCTATCTGTCTATCTATCTATCTGTCTGTCTATCTCTATCTATCTATCTATCTATCTATCTATCTATCTATCTATCTATCTATCTACCTGTCTGCCTGTCTATCTATCTATCTATCTATCTATCTATCTATCTATCTATCTATCTATCTATCTATCTATCTATTTATCTATCTATCTATCTACCTGTCTGTCTATCTATCTATCTATCTAGATATAGGGATATGGAATACATAGATATCTCTATCTGTCTATCTATCTATCTATCTATCTATCTATCTATCTATCTATCTATCT
>NW_020954546.1:30397596-30414221 GCF_900497805.2 Vombatus ursinus
TCTATCTATCTATCTATCTATCTATCTATCTATCTATCTATCTATCTATCTATCTATTACCATGCCACCCTTTAACCTTCTTTGAAACTGTATCTAATCTCTATATATGTGTGTATTTATCTATTGAGAGGAATGATTATTAATAACCAATAATTTGGGGAGATCCAGAATTCTCCCCTTCTAAACTCGTGATTTTAAAAGTTCAGTCTCTTGAAGGACATTGCTGATAATGAGTTTGGACTTGGACCGCATCCTGGTGAGGCAGCCATTAGGTTCTGCTCAGGCTTGGGTAAGGCATAAATTCTTTGAATAGATGGCCCAAGGCTGGAGGTGGTCTGGTATTGAGAGAAGTCTCCTGAGATTTAGAAGGTCCCAGTGGACCACCTGCAGCTATCCCAATGAGGAACATCCCTTATGCTCCCTCTTCCCTTTGGAAAGGGCTGGATCTGCATCTTGGTTGGCCTCCTTTGTCTCCCTGCTTCAGGTTAGTTGAGGGTACACCCCTGTGAGTCACCACCTCCTCCTTTGCCCCTCCTCTCTCACATTGGAAGCAGGAAATTTAATCATGCCTTCTCTGCCACAACAGAGCTCATTTTAACCTACAGGAAATATAATGGTCCTCAGGCCCAGGTGGTCCCTTTCTGTGCTCTTTTACGGAATTTATATCAGATGAAAAGTTATTAGTATAGTCACAAGAGCACAGAGTTCCCAGTTATGAAAACTCTTAATATTTAGACAAAAGTTTTTCTCTCTGTTCTAATTTACATTTTGTGTATTCCCAGCTAACTCCTGGCATTTCCTTTGCTTGACACAGACTAAGTATGCAGCATATCCCTCCATGACTGCAGGCTTCATTACATAAGAAGGAAAATCAGGATACAGAAAGTGGTCAGAGAAAAGAAGCCAGAAGAGTATATAACAGTCCCCATTACTGGATAGGCAAAGGGAGAGTTGGGGAAAGAGTCAGTAGTCCTTTTTGAACTTCCCTCAGTCATTGAAGAGGTGATTACAATGAGAAGTTTTAGCAGGAGTTCTTTGCTCTACAACACCTGTGAAGGCCCAGTGGCCACCTTGATTTCTCCCTTTTCTGCTGCAGCTCAGATCTCCTTCCTCTCTCCTCTCCCAATGCCCCTTTGTGCTTCGGTTTCTTTCCAGCTCAGCTCATTAAACCCAGAGCCGAGGACGTTGGCAATCCCACCACCCAAGCCCCACTGCTGTTGCTGCTTAGGTCATGCTGTTCCTGTTCCTTTCTCTTACTTTGTGCTCTAACAAGACTATGGGCATCCCTTCCAACGCTCTTGGTCTTTCCTCAAATCCACATTCAGGCTCAACCATCAGAGCAATACAAATATTGCTCTCTGAGCTGGGAGAAGGGGCTTGTCCCTTTAATTGCAAGTCCCAAGTGCCAGTAAGTTCTCAAAACCCTGTCATAATGGGATCATAGGATTATAGATTTAGGGTTGTAATGAACCATAAAGGTCATCTGGTCTGAACCCCACATTTTACAGTTGAGGAAACTGAGGCCCAGAGAGGTTAAGGGACTTGCCCAAAGTTGCGTAGGAAGACAGAGACAGGATGGTCTCAGAAAGTTGTTTGGGAGTGCTAAGAGGTGTTGCTGTTTGTCCTTCATTCTTGTTCTCGAAGAGGACCATGACATTGAAGATGGTGCTATAACTTGCAAATGAATTGGATTTAAGTGAGGGAGGGCTGTACACAGTCACCAGCCGTTTTTTCTCTTCTGAAGCAGTGGGTCCACTGGCAAGGTATAGATAGGATGACTGGTAAAGAAAGAAAGGAAGGGAGGGAGGGTGGGAGGAAGGAAGGAAGGAGAGGAGAGGAGAGGAGAAGAGGGAAAGAAGGAGGGAGGGAGCGAAGGAAGGAAAGAAGGAGGGAGAGGGGAAGGAAAGGAAAAAAGAAAGGAAGAAGGGAGGAAATGTTTTTAAGCATCTACTATGTGTCTGACACTGTGCACTTTACAAATATCTCATTTGATCCTCTGGACAATCCTGAGAGATAGATGCTAATATTATCTCTGTCTTACAGTTGAGGAAGCTGAGGCAGACAAAGGTTAAATGACTTGCCCACTTTTATTTGAACTCAGTTATTCCTGACTCCCCAAAGGACTGTCTGGTAACCTTGCTGCCTCTCTGTCTTTACTGTTCATAAACTACTTTTTTTAGAAGGAACTTAATAACAACGCCACATCTTCCAGGGTAGTTGTAAAGGGGGAAAAAGTCTGTAAACCTGAAAGTACTATAGCTTTGTGAGATATCTCATCATTATAACCATTTTAAAGATGAGGAAACTGCAAGTCCTCTCTGAGCACTTTCTGTATCCTTAGTTAATGTGAATTATTAAGGGATTTCTCTATGGTCCCATAGCTTATCAAGTGTTAAAGCTTAACTTTGAACACAGTTCTTTCCTATGGTGCCAAGTTCATTTCTCTGCCCGTACTGACTCTCCACTGTGGTACTTGGAATGATCGGAAAATCATAGGATCAAAGCTCATCCCTGGAAGGGATGTCAAAAGCCATCCAGTCCAACCCCCTCATTTTATGGAAGGGAAACTGAGGCCCAGGGAGATTCTGTGACTTAGAAGTTCTTAGAGTTAGAGCTGGAAGAGACCTCAGAGGTCATTTAGTTCAACACCTTTTTTTTTTTTTAGGTAAGGAAACCCAAGGAGGTTAAACAACTCATTCAAGCTTATACACATATTGTCAGAGGTGGGATTTGAATCCAAGTTCTCTGTCTCATGGGTCAGTACTTTTTACACTGTAATATAGACCTCCTCCACATCCCATTCCCAAGCCCTGTCTCCACACAGTGCATTCCCTGCCTGCACCGAACTTTTAAAAACTCAGAGTAGCTGATGACAGCTGATTCTGAAAATGCTTCTCTGTCCTTAAATTTCTCTGACTAATGGGATTTCATTCCCAGCCCTGAACCATATCTCAGGAGGCCTCTTCATCCTCTATAATGCTATCTCTCAGATGGAGCCTACAATAAAATAATTAAAATGATAATAAAGTGAGTGATTACCAAATGAAAGATGCTGGATTGATATAGCCCGGGGGTGGGAGGGTTGGGGAGTTGGGAGTGGGAATCTATCTCTACTCCCTCAATGCTGCCATGGAGTAAATAAAGTTTTGTCTCCCATTATTCCCCGGCAAGGGCTATAGCATCATCTTGTATTTATGTATGTCATGCTTTTCTGTCTCATTAAGTTTAGGACCCCTTGGGGAACACAGAGAATGGAAGGAAGAATCACCTGAGGACCCAACTCTACCCTGAAGTGGCCTCTCATTAGCTTAGGAGTACGAGGGGGATTATTGACATTACAGGAGAATACAGCTCTTTGCGGAAGGATTCACTCCAGGGGTACATCCATGGTAGAACCTCTGGGGCATCGAGTGTTTGTTTACATCTGTTTAACTGCTTACAGAATCATATCATTTCAGAGCTCAAAGGGACCTTGGAGAATATCTGATCCGGTTTCTTCATTTGGAGAGAGAGCATTGCAGTGGGAAGGGATGAATCAAAAGTCAGAAGACCTTCGTGTTCACATCCTGCCCCAGTTGTCTACTAGCTATGTGACCCTGGGCAAACCATTTAACCTGTCTGGGCCTCAGTTTCCTAGTCTGTAAAAATTAAGGGGTAAGACTTGATGAACTCTCAGGTGTTTTCCAGCTCTAAAACTATGACCTCCTTCCCCCAATATCTGCTCCATGTGCGAATTGTATGCCTGAATTGTACAGCCATCCTCTCCAGGCCTTTGTCAGGTTCTGGCCACTGCACATGGTTCCTTCTACTTTCTTTTGTATTGTTATACTGCTCTCATATCGAGTTCATTTAGGGAGCTTCGACATGGTCTGGAGTTCCATGAAATTAGTAAACTATCATCTGTGACAGTGGTGAGTGATAAGAAAACTGAGGCTGGAAAATGGAGGTGACTGGCCTATAGTCACCTAGCTAATAGGTGCCAATCAATTGCTTACCAAATGCCAAACATCGTGCTAAGTGCTGAAGATAAAAAGAAAAGGCCAAAATTGGCCCTGCCCTCATGAAGCTTATATTCTAATGGAGAAGAAAGCATACATATACACACATATACATATGTACACATACTTGTGTATGTATACATGTACACATATATGTATATATGCTTTATCTTAGGAATATATGTATAAATGCCCCTTCGTGTATATCCAGGACCATCTCCATTAGTTCTGATCTATATCTTGCCACTGGATCCAGATGGCTTTGGAGGAAGAAGTGTGGCTGGTGACTTTGCACAGCCCTCCCTCACTTAAATCCAATTCATTTGCTAGTCATGGCATCGCCTTCCTGATGTCCTAGCACTCTTCCAGAATGAAAGACAAACAACAGGGCAAATCCAAAATATATGTGTGTGTGTGTGTGTACATATATAATATATGTAAGTATATATATATGTATACACACATATATACACATATGTATATATAAATTATATACACGTTTTCATATACAGAATAGAGGAAGAAGAAGAAGCAAGCATTAAGTCCTGAAGGGGAGGTGTTAGGCAGAGTTGAGTAGGAGCCCTACCTTACAGGATCATAGATCTAGTTCTGGAAGGGATCTTTGAAGCTATTAAGTGCAATCCCTTCATTCAACAGATGAGTAAACTAAAAGTCAATCCTTCTATTCTGCCATGCTGCCTTCTAGGTCCTTTTCTGCAACATCATTGTGCCCATTTCCCCGACCTACCCCTGCCAAAATAAACCAAACCTGTTCATAGTAAGGCATAGACAGTCATATGAGGTCATGAGGTACATAAACATGGAGATGCTAAGCATATTGTCCAGGATCACATATCTCCCAAGTGTTAGAGAAAGTCAATGAACCCAAGTCTTCCTGAATTCAAGTTCAATGTGCCTTTTACTACACCTCATTGCATCTCTGCATCTCTGTGCATCTATCTGCATTTCTCTCTCTCTCTTTCTCTCTCTCTCTCTGTGCATCTCTATAGCTCTCTCTGTCTGTCTTTCTCTGTTGCTGTTTCTTTCTATCTCTCTCTCCTTTCCTCCTTCTTTCTGTCTCTCTTTCCCTTTCCCTTCCTCCCTCCATCTCTCTCCTCTCATCTCATCTCATATCTTTCTCTCTCTCTGTGTCTCTATATCTCTGTCTCTCTCTGTCTCCATCTCTCTCTGTCTCCAACTCTCTCTCTCTGTCTGTCTCTGTCTCTGTCTCTCTCTCTTTCTCATTCTCTTCCTTTCTTTCTCCCTTCCCTCCCTCCAAAAAATAAATTTTCTGGCCTGTCTCTAAAGCTGCTTTCTTATCAGACTTTAGCCAATAAGCATTTTCTGTCCAATTTATTTTGCATCATTACCTCAATCTCTTTCAGGTTGCTGTGGAATTCACTGAGGTAGCTTTGTAGTGTTCTGGGGCTCTACACAATTAATAAACTGTCAGCAATGAATAGGAGCATTTGGAACATGTACCAAAATGACAGTGCTCAGTTATGGATACCACATTTTAGGAAGACTTGGATAAGCTGGAATTTATCCAGACTGGCAAGGTGGCAGAGTGTGAATGCTAGACACAGAGTAGAAAGAGGATTGTTGGAAGGGCCTGGGGGTGTTTCATCCGATTGATATTCTATTTGATTATAAGCTCCTTGAAGACAGGAACTGTATTTTGCCCCTTTTTTGAACCCCCAATGCTTAGCACAGTGCCTGGCACATTGTAGAAACTTGACAAATGTTTATTGATTGATTGATGTTTAATTTGGAGAAGAGAACATTGAAGGGGGACATGATAAGTGTTTCCAAGTATTTAAAGAAGACTCTAAGGAAGAGGAATTTGATTTGCCCATGGCCCCATAGGGTACAACTAGCAGCAATTCATGCAAGTCACAAAGAGGTAAGTTTAGTGATGGTATAACATACATGTGAGGGGATTCTTTCCAGTTTGAGCTCCTCAGAAGTAGAATTAGATTCCTCAAGATGTAACAGATTCCCCTGTAATGTAGGAAAAGAACTCTCTGGATTAGAGGATCTGGGTTCGAATCCTGCCTTTGATACTTCTTGTAGGTCTTTGGGTAAGTCACTTAACCTCTCTGGGCCTCAGTTTCTCTATCTGTAAAATGAAGGGGTTAGAGTAGATGGCCTTTGATGACCCTTCTCTCGAGCAGAAATCCCACTATCAATCCCCTCCATGAGTGTGACCAGGTATTCTGTAAGAGAGGATTGGGTAAGCTGCAATGAATGGCCTCCAAGATTTTGTGATTCTCAGAACTTCCTCATCAATGGGCAATAGAAATAGCTAGAAAATCATCCAGAACCTTGAAAGAGAAAATCTACTGCACACTAAATCTCCAACCCCCACTTCTCATCAGAAAACTCTGAACTCTAGAACCCCGTGCATGGTGCTGCCATTTTAAAGTTGGGAGCCATCCAGACACATACCTGCCCAACAGCTCTCAATCACCAATGATGTATCCTTCCAAAATGATGCTCCCAGGTCCTTGGCTTTTCTGCCCTTCTTGCAGTTTTCCTAGTCATGCATAACCAAGCAGGGCAAGGACAAGCAACATGCTTTAGCCCTGACATATTATCCTGGCCTTCTGACTGCCTCCGACTCCTGCATCCCCAATTACCTTAACTCTCTCCTTCTTTACCAAGAAAGCATCGCAGAAATCACTTGTATAACATAGCCATACGTTATTACAGATAACATCCGCCCCCAAAGTACACCAGAAATATCATCTCTCTGCAGCCTCTGGTGGGAAGATCAATCAAAAATGAAAATAAAGCTGCTCTGAGACGATAATGGGAGTCGGTGGGTGAAAATAGGATTTGATTTACAAACAGGGAGATCCCTATTTAAAGAAACCCTTCTGTAAAATCTTTGGAGGAAGGGAGAATCCCTTTCTAATGTGAATTATTATGCATCCCTCCCCCCAATTTATATTCCCTTTACTTTTCCATGGTACAATGGAAAAAAAAAGGAAAAAAAAAACATTGACTGGGACTTGGGTTCAAATCCCAGCTCCATCCTTTACTGCCTCTTTGATCTTGGGGAAGTTAATTTCTCTAGGCCTCAGTTTCCTCATCTGTAGAATGAGATTAGAATAGGGTGGCTTTTGAAATTCCTTCTAGGTCTCTCTATGATATCTATGATCTCTGTCCTTTAGACTGGAAGTTCTTGAGGAGCTGGATGAAAGATCTGAGGGCTGATAATTCCTAGAAATAGTATTGGCTTCAACTCTCATACACAGTGCCATGGTCTACTGGGAATTCACCCACCACACTGGGGTAATGTGGTTGATCTCCCAGATAAGCATACCATTTAGCCTTCCCTCCCTGGGCAGGGAAGATGGTCACTTACCCTAGGGTTCTCTTCAAACATCCTAATTAGTACAAACAATAATAAAACTGAATGAAGGGCAGAAGTGCTCTGGAGGGAGTCCAGCTGTGGTCAGAAATGCTAGGGAGGATGAAGAAGTCCACACAGAACTATCAGGTGAATTTTGCTCTTCTAAGATCTAGGATGAGATCCAGTGACAGTATGAAAAAGAGGAGTAACTCAGTGAGGAAGGAGGCAGCAAAGCCGGTTCAGGTCCCGAGGAAGACCTTAACCAAGTCAAGGTTTGATCCTTGCATTTACCTGAATCTAAATCTAAACTGTGCCAATCAAATATTCAGCTTGAATAGTATAGGCTTTGCCAATGACTATCTGGGTTAGTCCAAGTGACTTTTAATGGGATATTATTATTATTATTATTATTATTATTGTTACTAATTAACATAGTTCTTTACTATTTGCAAAATATATCAATATACTTGTCTTATCTGTGAGTTAGGCATTTGGGTATTGTTAATTTATTTTAGGCATAGGGAATGGGCCAGTGATTTCTTTGGTAGAAGGAACTCCCAGGTGAAGAAACTCCATCTACCAATGCACTTCTGCATTTCCTCAGTCAGTCAGTCAGTAAATAAGCATTTATTAAGCACCAGGCACTGTGCTAAGCTCTGGGGATTCTAAAAGAGGCAAAAGTCAGTCCCTGCCCTTAAGGAGCTTACAATCTACTGGGAAAGACAACAAGCAAATAGATATGTACAAACAAGCTCTCTACAGGGTAAGTTGGAAATAATGAGCAGAGGGAAGGCACTAGAATTAAGAGGGGTTGATAAAGGTTTCCTGGAGAAGATGGGACCTGAGGGAAGTCAATTAATTTCCAAGTCCTCTAGGGAACTCTCTAAGACTACAGCTTTCTATGGTCTATAAATTGCCACTGTAAGTTTTAGGGATAACAATTCGTACTAGATTAATTGGGATTTTTAGTTGGGGAGCCAGGAGGTGGAGATGGGAAGAGAGAGTATTCCAGGCTTGGGAGACAGTCAGAGATTAAAATGCTCAGAGTAGGGATATAGAGTGTCTTGTGAGAGAAACATCAAGGACACCACTGCCATGTCAGGAGACCTTTCCTGGGTCACATCATACCAATGCCCTTCATGCATTCTCTCTTCTATTCAAACTAGCTTGCTAACTCTTTCCTGCCTACTGCCATGTCTGAAATGCCCTTCCTCCATACTCCTACCTTAAAGAATCCCTAGCTTCCTTTAAAGCATTGCCCTGTGTTTCTTCCTATGGGAGGTCTTTTCTAATCTCCATTATCTCTACAGAAAGTGTTCTCTCTCTCTCTCTCTCTCTCTCCATCTCTCTTTCTCTCTTTCTTCTTCCCTCCATCCTTTTCTCCCTCTCTCCCTCTTGGAATGACTACATATTGCTTTCTATATGGCCATGTGTCATAGTAGATAGGGTACTAGTTATGAAGTCAGGAAGAACTCATTTCAAATCCTGCCTCAGACAGCTGTAGCTGTGAAACCAGCAAGCACTCTTTCTTAGAACGATAATAGATTTCTTTTCCTTTCACTTTGGCTACTCAGTTTTTTTAACTTCTAGTTTTGTGGATCTGCTGGCTTTTCTCAAGAAATCCAGCCTGTGAGAAATTCTCCAACATGAAGAAATGTATGCATTTAAGCCTACTATTCTGAGATGAAGTTCATAGGCTTTACCAGACTGCCAAAAGGGCCATGACACAAAGAAGGTTAAGAATCTATGATCTGCTGGGATCAAGGGTACAAAAAATGACAAAGAAAGACACTGTTATAGAGTTGCAAAGAAGATCTTCTGTTGTTCTTTTTCTAGAGAAGAAAACTCTAATCTATCAGCCTGAGAGGTTCAGGGGATGGCTACCATTTAAAGGTGAAGTTTCCAGATTTAGATCTCTGTTTACCTGATGCTTGGAGGGGTAGTGAGAGGAGGGGGTAACTGATAACCAATTCTCAGGGGAATGGTGATTAGACTATGTACCATTGTATGACATGAAATCAGTCTGCATGACATCTTGGACATGCCTACTGTAGTCTCCTGTCTGTTAAGACTTCTTGTTGTTGAAGCCATCCACATGAAGACTTTAGTCTGCTATTTTCACCAAGATTTTGTTTTTAAATTTTCAAGTCTTGAATGAAATCAATGCAGGCAAAGAAAAAAAAAAAGTAGAGTTAGGAAAACCTCAGTTCAAATCTGGCCAAAGGGGGAATGGATTAACACCCTCCATCTGGGAACATTGATGGAGCTGATATGATAATGATGGTTCAGGATCTGGGGTTGAAAGGAGGGTGAAGGGTACTCTAGGCAGTTGAGTCATTGAAGAGATGATCATTGATCAGGGAATGAAGTGAAGAATGATGACTTTCCTGGGATAGTGGTTTAGGAGAGGCGGTTACCAATCAGAACAGCAGGCTGTCAGGCTAAATTTTCTCCAGAGCAGCAAGCTGGTTGGTGAGAAAGAGATGGACAGAGTGACTTAACAGGCTGCCCATTCAGCTGTGTCCTATAGTCAGAATGATATAATTTTTCATCTACTGGACTAGGTTGTCCCATTAATCAATTATAAATAATTTTCAAGCATCTCCTATGTTCTAGGAAGAATGAAGAAGCTCTGAGTTCAAGTTTCATCTGAAGCATTTTGGCTATGTGACCCTGGGGAAATCACTTAACCTCTTAGTGCCTTAAGCAATTTTCTAAGATTTTATTACTGGGGTAACCTTGATCTATCTTGGTAGAGGGAGTTTTCTTATTTGGAATTCCCCATAACCAATGAAATCATAGATTAGGTTCATGTGGCAAGCACTGTGTTAGGCATTGGGTACAAATCAGTCTAAGTCAACAAGCATTTAAGTACCTACTGTGTGCTAGGCACTATCTTAAACTACAAAGAGGAGGCAGAGCCAAGATGGTAGAGTGAAAGCAGTGACTTGCTTGAGCTCTCGCCCAAAGCCCTCCAAGTACCTGTGAAAAAATGGCTCTAAACAAATTCTAAAGCAGCAGAACCCACAAAAAGACAGAGTGAAACAAATTTCCAACCCAAGAAAACCTGGATGGTTGATCAGAAAGGTATATTGTGCCAGGTGGGGAGAGGAATGCAGTTTGGTGTGGGCATGTAGGCTGCAGTAAACCTGGAGCAGGCCTCAGAGGGCTGAATCTTGAGCAGCTGTGGCAGTTTCCAGACTTCTCAACCCATGAACACCAAAGACAACTTGGAAGATCAGTGGCAGAAGTCTGTGACTTCAGTGACAAAGAAGCTAGGTCTCAAGCTGCAAGTTCTGAGTGCGGCCGGAGCAGCAGCTGCCTCCTGAGCTTCTGGCCGACAGAGTGAGGGGGAATCGAGTGGCTGATCAGAGGTGGATTGCAGGGATCTCTTCATCAGTGCCGAGGCAGGAATCTCTTGCTTTGCCTGTGCTTGGATCTGGGTCACAGTTCTGAGGAGCAGTCCTGGGGCAAGGAGGAGTGTTGGCGTGGTGGAGCTTGTTGTGGCGGTGGAGAGGAAACACCTTGCCCCTTATCATACCACCTTGGAAGAACTGAAAATTTTCAGGTCTCTAGAAGTATCTCTGAAAACAGCTGTACAAACCCCTGAAGCTTGGGATAGTACATTCTCCATGTTGGAAGCAGACTCTTACCTTAACAAAGAGTTTAAAACTCAAGTAGTTGGCCGGGATCATGAGTAAGCAGTGCAAAAAGAGTCAGACTATATTATCTTACTTTGGTGACCAAGAAGATCAAAACATACAGCCAGAAGAAGACAACAAAGTCAAAGCTCCTACATCCAAAGCCTCCAAGAAAAATATGAATCAGCCCCAGGCCTTGGAAGAGCTCAAAAGGGATTTTGAGAAGCAAGTAAGAGAAGTAGAGGAAAAACTGGGAAGACAAATGAGAGTGATGCAAGAAAATCATGAAAAACAAGTCAACAGCTTGCCAAAGGAGACCCAAAAATATACTGAAGAAACTAATACCTTAAAAAATAGCCTAACCCAAATGGCAAAAGAGGTCCAAAAAGCCAATGAGGAGAAGAATGCCCTAAAAAGCAAAATTGGCCAAATGGAAAAGGAAGTCCAAAAGCTTACTGAAGAAAATACTTCCTTAAAAATTAGAATAGAGCAATTGGAAGCTAGTGACCTTATGAAAAATCAAGACACTGTAAAACAAATCCAAAAGCATGAAAAATTAGAAAACAATGTGAAATATCTCATTGGAAAAACAACTGACCTGGAAAGAGAATTTAATCCAGGAGAGAGAATTTAAAAATCTTTGGACCATCTGAAAGCCATGATCAAAAAAAGAGCCTAGATATTATCTTTCAAGAAATGATCAAGGAAAACTGTCCTGATATTTTAGAACCAGAGGACAAAATAGAAATTGAAAGAATCCACCCATCTCCTCCTGAAAGACATCCCCAAAGGAAAACTCCTAGGAATATTGTAGCCAAATTCCAAAGTTCCCAGGTCAAGGAGAAAATATCATAAGCAGACAGAAAGAAACAATTCAAGTATTGTGGAAACACAATCAGGATAACACAAGATTTTGCAGCTTCTACATTAAGGGACCGCAGAGCATGGAATATAATATTATGGAGGGCAAAGGAGATAGGATTACAACCAAGAATCACCTACCCAGAAAAATTGAGTATAATCCTTCAGGGGAAAAAAATGGTCATTCTTCATGAGTACGTAAATATGCTTGGTAGCTGTAAAGTACTTTGACATTTGTAGGTCATTATTGTTGATGATCAGCACCATTCAAACAATCAAAAATGAATTTAGGTCTGGGGAAGGAAGGAGAAGGTTACATGAGTCAATGGATACCAGAACTGATGGTAGAGGTACAGACAGAGAGGCACTTTTCTGTTCATAGAAACTACTATAGAAGTGAACAATTATCTCAAAGGCTGGTCTTTTGTATTATTTCTTCCCCCCACCCCCAAGAGCCTGAGTTCAACTTGAACATCATAAACCCTATTACAGCAATGGCATAGTTCAGTGCTTGATGTGAAATTAAAACTGGGGTGCAATTCTCTGCTTAATTATTACACACAGTTTTTGCCCAAATTCTCTGGAATTTTCAGCCCCTGTGGCTAATTCCTCTAAAGAGGGAAAGATGATTCTCAGTTTATCTTGACCATAGTCTTGAAAGAAATCTCTGCGCAGTTGGAGACACCCATTCTGTTAGAGAATGTCCCATGGGGCATTTTTTCATGGGACTAACTACAATGTTAAAGTGATCCATATTCTCCCAGCCTGCTGTTCCTTTGTGAGGAGGATGGCTAGCTTCCTGTGTAGCCAAGAGCAGACCTCTCCCCATGCATCCAGAAGCAGAGGCTGAAATTTGATTTTTCTTCAGCTTAGTTCCCTACAAACAAACTTTTGTTTGCTGAAGGTAGCTCATGTGGTTAGAGCCCATTGTTATATTTTTCAGTGTGAGCATTTGCATCTTGGAAAAACAATCTACAAATTAGGGTTCAATTTGACTGTTTGTTTGGTTGATTGTCTAGACTTTAAAAGGTGATGGAGAAAAAGTAATGCATATTAAAGTTAAAATGTGTCATGTGTAATTTTTTTCTGGAGAGCTAATTGTTAAACAATTAATTAGCACACCCTTGGTACTGCATTTGAAGTCAGAAGACTTGGGTTTCAATCTGAGCTGTGATCATTATTATCTTTGTGACCTTGGGCAAATCATTTAACTTCTCTGGGCCTCAATTTACTCATTTGTAAAATGAGGCCATTGGACTAGATGACCATTAGGTCCCTTCCAGCTCTAAATCTATGGGGCCCTACAATAAGCTATTGGGTTGGGAGTATAGTGTGAGCATGAAATAGAGATGGTCTCTGCACTCAGTACTTTATGAGCTAGCTAGGGAGACAAGATTTAAATAATGATTATGTATTTTATTGTTCAGTTGTATCAGTCATGTCTGACTCTTTGTGACCCCATTGGGAGTTTTCTTGGCAAACATACTGGATTGGTTTGCCATTTCCTTTTCTAGCTCATTTGACAGACTCCAAGGAAATGGAGGCAAACAGGATTAAGTGACTTGCTCAGGGTCACCCAGCTAATAAGTATCTGAGGCCAGATTTGAACTCAGGAAGATGAGTCTTCTTGACTCCAGGTCTACTACTGCACCATCTAGCTGCATATATACATACATACATACATACAAACATACATGTTTCTACATTGGCTATACAATTCCTTTGACTGTCCATTTCACACACGGCTTCATGACAACTTTTTAATGCAATATAGTGTATATTATATATTATGTATAATATGTAACATATATAATACATTAATATCTAATACCAACATATTAATACAATAATTAATGATATAATATATACTATTGTATATACATAACATAATATATTTGTTACATAAAGAAGTTGTCAAAAATTTAAAAAAAAAGAAGTTGTCATGAAGCCCTGCACAAAGGAATTGTACAGCCAATCTTAGTGATTCTCCAGATGAAAACTCCCTTCCAGGCCATTGTTCCTATGTTATCTTCCCCATCAGACTGCAAGTTCCTAGAGAATAGGGAGTGTGTCTCACTTTGGTTGATATTCATATGCCAGCCACTTAGCACAGTCCCTGATATGTAGCAGTACATGGCAAATATTCATCCATCCATAGGATAGAGAGCTAGCCTTCTAAAGAATGACTTGTTGATGAATCATTTTTGTTTTTGTTTTTGTTTTTCCAGTTCTATCTGTCTCTTTATGAGGCAAATAGAGTTAAGGACCTGCCCAGGGTCACACAGCTAGTAAGTGTCTGAGGTCAGATTTGAACTCATGAAGGTGAGTCTCCCTGATTCCCAGCCCAGTGCTCTGTGCACTCTGGTGCCACCTAGCTGCCCTGTTGAAGGAACCTTAGAGATCATCCGGTCTAACCTCCCCATTTTATAGTGAGGAAACTTAGCACAGGCTAAGTGGGAGCAAGGTTTATGTAAGGCAAATACTTTGAAAACCTTGAAGCATTATATAAACGAGTTATTGTTGTTATTGGTTTTCTTACTGTCTTGTGCTTTCATAGGGTCATAGATCATAGGTGGAGAGCTAGAAGGGACATTCAAGTTGGTTTCTACTCCTTTATTTGTAGAGAAAGAAACTGAGGGTCTGAGTGAAAGGAAGGAAAGAAAGGAGGGAGGAAGGAAGGAAACAAGCATTTGTCATTTTTCAAGTGCCTACTATGTGCCTGGCATTGTGCTAAGCACTTTATAAATAGTATCTCATTGATCCTCACAACAACCCTGGGAGGTAGGTGCTGTTATTATCCCCATTTCATAAATGAGGAAACTGAGAAAGGGAGAGCTGAAGTGACTTGGCCAGGGTCACACAGCTAGTAAATGGCTGAGGCTGGATTTGAACTCAAGTGTTTCTGACTCTAGCACCAGCCCTCTATCTACGGTACCACCCAATTCTCTGAAAATAGATGGAAGGATTTCTCCCCTGGTCTTCTATGACTTTCTCCCTGGCTTATCTGTCTCCTACCCTGTCCACTATAGCCCAGAACACCCAAAAGTTGGAAGCACAACTCACAACTCAACTTGCTGGCAGGCTAATGTCACAGATTGCCCACAATTGCATCAGATCACTGAATGGGCTTGCATTTTTAGTCATCTTGGCTCAGGCTTAAATTACTCTGTTCCCCATTTTCTCCCAGGAGCTGCTTGCTTCTGCTCTCCTCTGATCACCAGGCATCTTCCTGTGTTGTGATAGATACAGCTCACCGATCGCCTAGCCTCTATCCTTTTAGTCTGCCACAAAAGATTTATCAAGCTGGTCTCCTCCTGTGCCTTTTCATGTGGCTTTCTTTCTCTGGTCTTCCTTTTCCTCATCTGTCTCCTTCCCTATGTTCATAATATTATGGGATGCAGATCTCAGAGATCATCTAACCTCACTCGACCTCATTCTTTTACCCAGGAGGACACTGGACCCCAGAGGAGCAGAGAGAAAAGTCCATGGTCACACAGGTTAATAGGTGGCATAGCCAGGCTTTGGCTGAGTGTCCTCTGGTTTCAGGATGCCAGTGCTTTTCCATTTCCTCTGATCTCACTCTCCTTTTTGTCCTTACAGACCTCAAGCCTTTCCATCACCCCACCCCCTGGGCCTACACTTGGCCCAGCTGTGAGGATTATCTCTTTATGATATCCCCATCGAGATCACACTGTGCACGTCTGCTGTTTCAGAGCACCTCCCCTTGACTTCCTCTAACATCTCATTGGATTATTGTTTTTTGCTAAGAATGTGAATTTTCCAGATAAATGAAGCTTGGCCCTTTAGGCATCCAAGGTTTTTTTTTTTATGTCAACACTTTAATTTTTTTAGATGTCCTAAAATGTATTATGTATTCTCTTGCCTCCTTATGGAGAGTACATAAGAGGAAGCACAGTGAAGGACAACCTGGGTTCAAGCCCTGGCTCCAATGTTTACTAGCTCTAGGATCCTGGGCAAATCACTTGACCCCTATGAACCTCAGTTTCTGCATCTGTGAATTGGGGATAAAAATGCTCATTCACTCTGCCCCATAAAAGTTGCAAAGAGGAAGACGCTTCCTCAATTGTAAAGCATGATAATTGTTACTTATTTTTATAGTGATATTTTTGTATCACTTGTAATTGACAAAATAAACTTCAGTTGCAAATTCAAAATTCAAGGTCCAAAAATATGTCTGTGAAACTTGAGAGTACTGTTATGTTTGATAACAATCATTTCCAGGTAAGTGACAATATAGACAGAGAGCTGGCATTGGGGCACAAGTTCAACCTCCGAGACACCTGGTTGTGTGACCCTGGGCAAGTTCATGGCATTTCAAAAGTGCCAACCAGTGCTGTTAGAGGGAGTGTCCTCATTGAAATTCCCTCTGTCATGGAATTACAGCTTTTTCCTTTTCCCTAACTTACGGATACAAATAGATGCAGAAAGAGCTCTAAGTGTTGTGCACATTTGTCAGTCCTCTCTTGTTAGCAAAGTGTTCTTTCGATGACAAATAAATGAAAGGAATCACAACAAAATTGTTCAATTTACAGATAAAGGGGGAGGTAGTAAGAGACAAAGTCAAGTTTCAAGCCTAAGTGTTTCTTTCTTTCTTTCTTTCTTTCTTTCTTTCTTTCTTTCTTTCTTTCTTTCTTTCTTTCTTTCTTTCTTTCTTTCTTTCTTTCTTTCTTTCTTTCTTTCTTTCTTTCTTTCTCCCTTCCTTCCTTCCTTCCTTCCTTCCTTCCTTCCTTCCTTCCTTCCTTCCTT
>NW_020954546.1:30414321-30451186 GCF_900497805.2 Vombatus ursinus
TTCTTTCTTTCTTTCTTTCTTTCTTTCTTTCTTTCTTTCTTTCTTTCTTTCTTTCTCTCTTTCTTTCTTTCTCTCTTTCTCTCTTTCTTTCTTTCTTTCTCTCTTTCTTTCTTTCTCTCTTTCTCTCTTTCTCTCTTTCTCTCTTTCTCTCTTTCTTTCTTTCTCTCTCTCTCTTTCTTTCTCTCTTTTCTTGCTTTTCCCCTTCCTTCCTTTCTTCCTTCCTTTCCTCCTCTTTCCTTTCTTCCTCCTTCCCTCCCTCCCTCTTTCCTTTCTTTCTTCCTTCCTTCTTTTCTTCCTTCCTTGGCTAGAAGATGAAGGGGGAAGCTTGCTCTTTTATTCATTCAAAATAGCTATATAAATAGTGGAAACCATTTGATCATCATGAAGTTATATTGACTTGTCATCATGCATGCAGATGCTTGGAAATAGTAGAAGGAGGGACTTAATTCCCCTGCCACCCCTGATGCTCCCGCCCCACCCCCCCCGCCCAACTTTGCAGGCAGATTCAAGTCAAGGATATTTATTAAGTACCTTTCACATATAAGACACATAAACATCATGGGTAGTGTAGAGGTGCCCAAATGGTTGTCATTCTTTCTCCTGGAATGTCAGAGAGGAAAGAGGCTGGATGCATCATTTAGTTCAGATCTCATTTGACCAAGGCTCAGGGAGCTTGGAGGTTAACTAATTGGGCCAAGATCACCCAAACAATTTGTTACTGAGCTCAGACTAGAGCCCTGGCCTCCTAACTCCTAGACCAGCCTCTTTCCTTGCCACATCTCATTCTCATTGAGCTTTTTCTGCACTTAATATGTTTTCCTTGAATTGATTTTCTTTTACTTTCTCATCTATTACCTTCAAGGTTATTTTCAGCTCTCTTTCTTCAGCCTCTTTCATTTTGTTGACTGATTCCCTTAGCCCTTGCTGGGGCCTGAGGGCACTTCCTATAGTTCATAGAATGTCAGTGCTGCAAGGCACCTTTTAGAGATCACCTAGTCCAATCCTATCCTTTTACAGAGAGGGAAACCAGGGCCCTGAGAGGTGCCCAACATCACAAATTTGTTCAATGAGTGTTAGCTTTGATTTACAATCCATGGAGAAATGGAGCTGTGGAGTCACATATACTGAGTTCAAATCCCACTATGGTACCTGAATGACCTTGGGCAAGTCACTTCATTTTCTGGGCCTCAGTTTCCTCATATGTAAGATGAGGCAGTTGTATTAGATATCCCTTAAGATCCTTATCAGTTCTAAATTGATTTTCCCACAAGCAATATTTTTCAAGTAACTGAAATAGGCAAGATGACCCACCACCCCTTTAGTTTACCTTATTCAGCTAAAACAGCATCTTTGTCTATACCCATTGTTTCCAGTCTACCAATCTATCCTCACCACACAAATTCCACTCATGAGAACATTTCCTGGAGCCCATCCTTCAAGGAGCATTCAAGGATACAGTAACTGAAGCCTATTGACTTCAGTTCCATCACTCTGATGGTATTTCTTTTCTCTGCTGAGTTCTCATTGTGTTAAATGTGTCTCTTGGGGACAATCTCTAACTATGGGGTGGGTCAGTTAATCTGCCAGGTACTCTCAAATAATAGTCACTTGGCCAGAGAGATTTAAAGTTCTTTTTGTGGAGGAAGCACCTTGTCAATAAAGAAGGGAAGCAGATTCTTGTAGTTAAAAAAAAAAGAACAAAAACAAAAACAAAGACAAAACAAACAAACAAACAAACAAACAAACAAAAAACCAATGGTGCAGGAGCTAGGAGAGACCTGGGCTGTGTGGAATAGGTCAAGCAGCATTGGATTTCAAATTAGAAGAGACCTGGGTTCAGACTTGTATAGTAGAAGGTCCTGGCTCTGGAGTCAGAGCACTTGGATTCAAATCCCACCTTGGATATTAATTAACTGCATGACTTCAGGTGACTCATTTAAACACTCTGAGCTTCAGTTTTCTCATCTATAAAATGACAGGGTTGGACTGGATGGTCTCTGATGTCACATCCAGCTCCAGGTCTGGGATTCTAGGAACCTTCCTGGGCCTCAGTTTCCTTTACTTGTAAAAATGAGATGGTTAGGCTAGATGACCACAGAGGTCCCTTTGAGGTCAAAATCTATGACTTGGGATTCTTGTTATGATGTAGGTTGACCTGGAGAGCCCTTCCAACTTTGGGAGTATCTCATCTGCTCTGGTCATGTTGCAGAAAATCCCTTTCTGTGTTCTTCTGATCCCTTTGGCAACCTGGGTGCTGGGAGCTACACTGATGTGACAGCTCCTTTCATTTCTGTGAAACTTTGCCTTGTATTCTGAATGATGAGGGCCTTTTCTCCTGGAGGTCAGACTTGATTTCTTGATCCATTTTTTTCTGCTTTGTTTTGTTTTTGTCCTAGACCTCTCAGTTCATTAGGAGAGACAATTCCCTCTGCCAATGCAGAGGAAGCACTGGTTCTGAAATCTATAGTCTTAGAAAGTTGCTGGAGATGTGAAAAGTTTAAGTGACTTAGCCAGGGTCACATACTTAGTATGTGTTAGAGACAAGATTTGAATCAATGTCTTCATGATTCCAAGATTTGTTCTCTCTACACTGTGGCACGCAACTTCTGCCTATCTCTGTTAATGGCATTACTGTTGCTGCCATCACCTAGGTATCCTGGGTTCTGCCCTCTCATTCACCCTTCGTAGGTAATTGCTTGCCAAATCATGTTAATTCTATCTCCACAAGATCTCATGTCCATCCCTATCTTTCTACTCCTCTTTCCCTGACCCTAGCTTAGCTTACTAGGTCATATCTCCTAGACTGTTGTTAATAATAGTATACTATTTCACCCCTTCACTGCCTTCATGATATATGACATCCACCATAACTTATAAATCAACTGTCAGCATGGCATAGTGGGAAGAACGCTAAATCTAGAGTCAAAGAATCTAGGTTTGAATCCTGGATCTTTCACTTTCTGGCAGTGTGGTGTTGATTAAGTCACTTCCCTTCTCTGAGACTCCATTTCCTCCTCTGTAAAATGGAGGGTGGGTGAGATTTTGGACTAGCCTTAGTCTCTAGCCTTAGATTCTATAATTCAGGATGTATATATCTATATGTAAATATACAATATATACATACATGTACACATGTGTATACATATATGCATGTATATGTACATATGTGTATATATCTATATCTACCCATACACACATATATAGATATATAGATATAGATACCCCATAGATGATTGTGCTGAAGATTATTGACCTTTCTCATTGGATGGCTTTGCTATTATGAATTAAACTATGAATTCCAAGAGGGCAAGAATTGTGGGGGCAGCTAGATGCTGCAGTGGATAGAATACCTGCCCTGGGGTCAAGAGGACCTGAGTCCAAATGTGGCCTCAGACACATAACACTTACTAGCTGGGCAAGTCACTTAACTCCATTGCCTAGCCCCCCTCCCCCCCAAAAAAATAATTGTGTCTAATAATAATTATTTAATAATACAGTTATCCTTTACACATCATGACTTTTCTCATCATGATTTTTATATATTGTGGGTCACCATAAGAAATTAAATAGGAATCTTTCAGGAACCATAGATGACTCATGAAAGCCAGCAGAGAACATATAGCCTATGACCAAATACTTAATCCAAGTTTTGCAATAAGGTACTGTAAACACCCCATAATAGAAAAAGAAAAAAATTCAGACTTCTTCTCTGGTGTGAAGGGAGGGCCAAAACATTTTATGTGGATTTTCCAGATCACAGGGGCATCATGCCCCTAACCCCCTGATGTAGAGGGGATGACTGTAATAATAACTAGCATTTTAAGGTTTTCCAAGAACCTTACAAATATTAGCTCATTCAATCTTCCCACTGATCATGGAGGTAACAGAGAGCTATTGGAGTTGATTGAGTCCAAGATGGGTGGGAGTGGTATTGTCAGACATACACTTCAGGAAAGTAATTTTTGGTAGTTATGTGGAAGGTGGATTAGTGTGAGGAGAGATTTGGATTTGGGTGACCAATTCAAAGGCTATCACAATGGTCCAGGTGAGAGATGATGGTGTCCCAAACCATTACACTGGCTGTTGGCGTAGAGAAATAAAAAGATTTATGCAGGAGATGTGGGAGAGGAAGAAATAACAAAATTTGGCAAATGGTTCTGTATGTGGGGTGAACAAGAGAGAAGAGTTAAGGATGACATCATGATTTCTATTCCAGGTACCTGGAAGGAGGGCAGTGCCCTTGACAGTAACAGGGATTTTCAGAAGAAGGGAAGATTTAGGAAAAAAAGATAATGAGTTCTGTTTTAAACATGTTGAGTTTGAGATGAAGCAATGAATGAATGGGGGAAAAACATTTATTAAGCACTTGTCATGTGCTAAGCAATGTCCTAAGTGTTAGGATTACATGTTTAAACAAAGAATTTTGCCCTCAAGGAACTTGCATTCTAACAGGCAAGACAACTCATTAAGTGTAGCAATGGCCAGAAAAGTGACAAGGATGATGGGTAGGGACACAGAGGAGTTGATTCATGTACCCTTTCTAGAAGCAATAGTAGAGTTGACTTAATTGTGATTCATGGTTCCAGAAGGGAGGGGGGATAGTACTTCAGGGGTTATTGTTGCTGTTGTTTATCTGTTTTCAAAGAAGATTGATGACATGGTGGGGGTGAATTGGTTTTAATTTAATTGTGTGCAAATTGGATTTAAGTGAGGCAGAGTTGCACAAAGTCATCAGCCTTATTCTTTCTTCCTGAGTCATCCAAGTTCAGTGGCAAGACAAAAGTCAACACAACTGGCAATGGTCTGGGATGCAGTGGATTGGACATTGGCATCTTTGATATCTGACCAAGCTCTAAGGATGCCACAGCACTTGCTTTTGCCACCTTCATGGACATTGGAATAAATTGTTCTCATCTGCCCATTCTGCCAGGGGAAGTCTTCACATGCTTGGGGTCTAGACATCCCACTAACTCACCAATTGGCTTGAAACCTGTTGGTTGCCCTCAACCTAGTTTAGCCTCATCTGCCAAGATGTTTTTACCAGGGTGTGGCCACTGTGCATACTTTAGCACTTCAGGGGGTAAGGCAGTTCCCAAGGATAGGGAGGAGATGACTAGACTTGTGAGTGAAGGGATGCATGGCTGAGGTGGTAGTCTGAGCAGCAATCAGTCTATCAGGAGAGTGGGGTCCCAGGCTGGAAGTTTCTCTGGAGTGGGACGATGGCTGGTAGCAAGGCTCTAGAGGAGGTCATCAAAGAGTTGGGAGATGCCTATAGGACATCCAGTTCAAAATATCCCATAGGCAGTTTGTGATATAGAAATGGAACACCAGAAAGACACTAGATAGATTTGGGGATCATCTGCATAGACATGATCATTGAAACTGTAGGAGCCGATGAGATCATTAGGTGAGATAGCACAGAAGGAAAAGAGAAGAGGACCTAAGATAGAGCCTTGGGGGATGCTAACAGTTAGTGGTTGTGACATGAATGAAGATCCAGTAAAAAGAGACTGGGAAGGAGCAGTCAGACAGGTAGGAGACCAAGAGAAAGCAATCATTGTTTGTTGTCATCCTCAGCTTAAATGGGAAGCAGGACTATCCCCTTTGGCATGTTAACACCACCATTGGTTGCCTAAATGAACTCATTACATTAACTATTTCTCTGACCACTGCAAAGGGCCCAATAGTCCCCAGAAATTTTGATTGAGACATACATTTGCTTTTACCATAGATTTTTCCTCCTTAGTTCCTTAGAAATTCCAGGGGCCCATCACAAGGCACCAGTGGCAAAATGATTCATTATCTTCTACCTGTCCAGAGTCCTTTTACTCTGAATGCTCTTTAAATATCCTGTTTGTTTGCTACCCAGTTTTCTGGGCTGTTTTCTCCATTCTTTTGTGTCCAATCTAAGTCACATTTCTCCATTAAGAAAGCCCTTAACAGGAGATGTACTGGGGATCGATGTATCTAACTCATCTGGTAGATATTTAGCTCATTAAACAGCAATAGATCTAAACAGAAAAATGAAACAGCTCACATCATTAGAGCTAAATATGTTTCCTTCTTTGTCTTAGTTTTATTTTCCGAAGTGAAATGCAGAGAGATCTGCATAATGAGACACTCATTGCTAAAACAGGGGAAAAGCATTGAAAGCATTGAGGCAAAGAGAGATAAAAGGAGATTGGATCCAAGCAATATCCTTCCTTGCAGGAAGCGAGTGGTGTTGAATCCATATTTCCGCATAATAAGCCATTCTGTGGGCCACCAACCTTTCCCTCTGTGATGCCGGGGGACAAGATTCATGGGGTGAGGCTGCTTGAAAAGGGCCTTTTATAGCTGAGGTGGGGCCCATTCCCAAGAAGACTCTCCAAGCTGGTGGCTGCCCCAGTGGCTGGCCATGCTTCCAGCTGGTTCATGCTGCTTCAAGGTCAAATTCCTTTTACGAAATCACAGAGCTTTAGAGCTGAGAGAGACCAGTTTGGAATGTCCAACAAGCAGCTGGTGACATAGGACTGGAGACTGGGAGAGAGGCTAGAGCTGTGATAACTGCAGAGGTATGATCATTGAACCTGTGTGAGCTTTTGATATCACTAAGAGAGACATGGGGAGTGGGGAAAGGATCCCTACTCTTATGTCCCCAGTGAAAGGGCATCTAGTCTCTGCTAGAAGACCTCTAAAGAATGGGAACCTACCACCTCCTGACACCGCCTGTCCCACTTTGGGACCATTCTAATCAGGAAGAAGTTAGTTTCTTGACATCAAACTTAAATTAATCTCTTTGTCATTTCTCCCCATCACTCCTAGTTTTGCTCTCTGAAACAAAACAGCCCAAATCCAAACTCATTTGTACTCAGCAACCCTTCAAATACTTGAAGCCAGATGTTTTGTACCCTACCTTTCCTGAATCTTCTCTATGCTGTATATATATATACACTACCCTTCCCCCAGGTCCGTCAAGCAATCTGAATATGTTATAGACTCAATGTCCTGCATCAGCTTGGTTTTCCGTTGTTGTACTCTCCCTTTTATCACTGCACACTCCACCTTTTAAATGGCAGCACCTAAAATGCTACCCAATGCATCAGATGTAGTCTGACTAGGGGAGAATACTGCAGAACAAACACATCCTTATTCCCAGAAGCCCTTCCTCTCTTTATGCAGCTCAAGATCTCAGTGGCTTTTTTTTTCTTTTGTCTGCTATAAAAATCTTTCTAATCCCTTCTAGCTTCCACCCAGATCACAATATTTTAGAATCAGGCCAATTTCAGGGTCAACACAATCCGTGCTATGCACAGGGTTATTTTCCATTACCGAGGTTAATGCATTGATTGATAAAGGTCTCATCTGAGCCCATGGCTTATGCTGGCATCTTATGTCTCCAGGACACTGCTGATGACTCTAAAACCATTCTTTCATGAAAACAAGGAATAAAACAAAAATACATTCCAAACCCTCTGCTTTGTTTTGGGCTTTTGAGAACCAGTGTGGTAGAGATGACAAATCTCTAGAATTAGAATCAGAAGATTTGCATTTGAATCCTGGTCCTTATACTTATTCTCTGTGTGTACTTAAGCAAGTCATATCACTTCTCAGAGCCTCAGTCTCCTCATCAGCAAAGTGGGAATAATGATACCAGTACTCTCCTCTTCACTGGGTTATTATGAAGAAAATGCTCTGTAAATTACAAAATGCTACATGAATTATTGTTATTGTTGTGTATTTGTATTATTTGTTCTTTATTTTATTGTTGTTATTATTAAGTGTGAATAATTTTTATTAATTGGATTCTTCTAATTAATAAATAAATAGGAAACTTACCTGGTGGCTCATGTCACTGACAGGTTTCCGCCCTTTAGATTCCTTATAGATTCTCTTTATCTCTTTTTGAAAGCAAACTTCCTCCTTCCAGTTCCCTTTATTATCTATTCCCCCTTTCTATTCAATCTCTCAGACCTTCCAAATGGAATTCTCACCTAGATCCTTTTCCCAACCACACCCCTCTTCCTCTGGCCACCCAAAGTTACTTTAGTTTATATAAAATGGGAATGATGGGGTTGGAATCTGGGCCCCAGAAAGAAAAAATCCTGGACTTTCATACATGGACAAATCTCTGACATTCCCCTGAGGCTATAATCCCATCAACTGGCCTTTCATTGTGGCTACACCCAATCTCCCTTCCATTGTTTTGCCTTCCTATGGCCCCTGGCCATTTCCCACTAGGCTCCATGAAGTCCAGGTCCCAGGAATTCTGTTCACCCCAACTTACTAGCCACTCCCATCCAGATCTCCTTAGGCCCTTCCTCCATCACCCCAAACTACTTGGCCATTCCTAGATCCCTCCTATAGTCTTTCTGTATATAAGGTCCATCTTGTCTCTATTAAGAGGCTGAGAATTTCTCATGCCCAAAAGGCTGAGACTTTCATGCCCTTTTGTCCCTAGGGTCATTACTAATCTTCGGGTTCCTTGGGAGTCTGGCCTATATGTTTATCTCTAATAAACTTTTTCTCTGGCTGGAAGAAGATTTGAGTTGAATTCTTTCAGGCACGGCTTGGCACCACGATTTTGGGGTTTCCCCAGAACCCCAAAACCTCTGTACCTCTTCATCACCGCAACATTCTAAATCCCCTTATACACATCTCAACATTCCAAATCTCTCTGTGTGTATCTCATCATTCCAAATCCATCTATAAATACATCTGTATGCATTTCAAAATTTCTACTCTATCAATATACATCTTAATAGTCTGAATCCAGCTATTTATCTCTCAACCTCTATTTTCAATTTGAATATCATGATTATCTATCTCAGAGACCAGCTCAATGGTCACTGTAAGGGATGGGTCTGACTCTAGTACCTTGTTAGTTCAGGTTTGATGTTGGGACAAAATAAGGCACTCATAAGTCTTTGAACAATTAACAAAAAGAAGTTTACTTAGCCTTAACATAGTAAGGACATGCAATAAAGGATTTGTGTCTATAGATAACCCCTTCTTGTCAACAGTGCAAGGTTATAATGGCTTATGTGGTCTTCAGACATCCATCATGTCAGAGAAGTCCCAACCCAATGTAGGTGGGACCTTTTTATGTCCCTAGGTGACCAGGAAGCCACGGCAGTAAAGCCAAAGCTTCCCAAGAAGCTATGTCAAGGGAAGCATAGCTTGGGCCTTGCCCCCCTCCTGGACTGATCAAATCCTGGCTGTGTTACCTTTTCTGAACCCATGTTGGGGAGAGGGGAACCCTCGTAGACACTGGTCCCATCATAGCCCCTATTATTCATCTAGTTGGAAGTGATTCATTAAAGTTCAGGGTGGAACCTACTTAGGAATTTTCTTTGTCTCAAATCCAATTCAACAAGTCTTATTTAAGTACCTATTATACGCCATACACAGTACAAGGTTTTGGTCATAGGAAGGCAAAAACAAAATAATCCTTGACCTCAAGGAAAGTATACTGTATTCTACTGGGGAAAAGGGGTTCACTGATAAATAAATACCAACTACATATCAAATACATATAATTTCCAGTGATGTGATACTAGGAAATTGAGAGCATCAGTGTAGGTTTCAAAGGAGTTGGAAATTGAGCTACACTTTGAAAGTAGTTAGGGATTCTGGGAAACAGAGACGAGAACAGAAACAATCTAGGTATGGGGGACAGACTTTCAAGAGATGAGAGTTGGAAGATGAGATGTTGTCTATGGAGAACAGTGAGAAGACCGGTTTGGTCAGAATTCAAATTTCATGAAGGAGAGGAATGTGTAGTAAGCCTGGAAAGGAAGGTTGGAGTCACTGTAAGGGGCTTTAAAAAGCAAACAGAAATAGCATTTTTGTCTTAGGGGCAAGAGGAAGGGTCAATAGAGCTTCTTGAACATGAGAATGACATGATCAGAAATGTGCTTTTACAATAAATTCACCTCTATGACCCTAAGCAAGTCACCTTGCCTCCCTTGCTGTTTCCCTTCTTTGTAAACAATGAGGTTGGGATAAACAAATCCCCTCAATAAAAGGATTTGTTCTGCGAAGTTTGGATTCAGTCAAAGGGCTGCCCTTGAGGACCTAGAAGGCCATGTGTGGCCTCGAGGCTGCAGGTTCCCCCCCCCCAGACTAAATAATTTCTGAAGTCTCTTCTGGATGTGACATGCTCTGGTTCAATTCAATTGAATTTCAACATGCTTGGTTTTCACAAAGTAACCATACTAAGATCCAGGCCTCTGCCACTGATTCTACTGGAAGACTCCTCAGATTCCTGGTCCAGAAGGCCATTTGTTCTCTTTAAGGGGAGGGGGTGTATAACAAGGGAAAGAAGTCCGACCAGGTGAGAGAAATGGGTCAAGAAATCACAGAGAGTGAACCGTGCCTCCCAGTTCTTGTCAGAGAGGTGATAGACAAAAGTTGAAGAATGAAGCATATGTTTTAAGAATTGTCTAAGTGTTCATTTTTGGACGTCTAGTTGGCACAGTGCATAGAGTGCTGAGCCCAGAGACAGGAAGACTCATCTTCCCGAGTTCAAATCTAGCCTCAGACACTTACTAGCTATGGGACTCTGGTCAAGTCACTGCACTGTTTGCCTCAGTTTCCTCATCTGTAAAATGAGCTGAAGAAGGAAATGGCAAACCACTCCGGTATCTTTGCCAAGAAAACCCCAAATGGGGTCACGAAGAGTCAGACACAACTGAAACAACTCAACAACAGCAAAGTGTTCATTCTTTTGCTAAACTGTGCATGTCTGTTACGAGGAAAGGTTCCATGGCTGGGGAGGAAGGGCAGAGTTTAATCATTTGGAAGTAGGAACAATATTTTAAAAAAAGATCAATATGATGGTTAAAGAAAAAAAAAGAAAGAAAATTACTGAGTAATAGAATCCTTCCCAGGCTCGCAGAATCTGCCACCCTGATTCTAGTCTTCAATTAGTGCTAAGAGATTCCAGAAGTACATGCAGGAGTGCACACACAGGCGCATACACACACACACACACACACACACACACACACACACACACTCCAGGCTCATTTCTCTGATCTCTAGTAATAAAGTCACCACCTCTTTCTATCGTGAAATTATTCAACCATCAAATCAATTTCATTGTCCAGAGCTTCCTCAGCCTATATATCCCTTAACTCCATCTCCTTTGCCCAAATGATAGCTATCTGTTGCATTCTTGAATAATCTCATTCCCTCCACCAAGTCTAATGCTCTATATTCCTGAAACATCCGTTCTTACATGTTAGAAATACTTTACAGCAACAGGACAAATAGGAAAGCAAGGTTCCGATGGCTTTCATTTCAGAACTTTGGTGGGACAACATTAGTATGTCAAGTAGCACAACACTTTTTCTTTTAGGGTGTAACATACTTACAAGCTTACCAGATTGAGTAATTATAATAATAATAATAACAATAATGATAATGATAATAGCACTTTAAAGTTTACAAAGCACTTGACTAGTATTATCTCCTTTTATCCTCACAACAACTTTGGGAAGCAGGTGCTATTATTACCCCATTTTCAGATGGGGAAACTAAGGCAGAGGGAGTCAAATGACTTACCCATGGTCACATAGCTAGCCAGTATCTCAGATTGGATTGGAACTCAGATTTCCCTGATACCAGGTCCAGCATTCTATTCAGCTGCATTCCACCTCTCATTTTCCTCCCCTCTCACTAATCTAATCTTCTACTTTCTTAACCATCTATCCAGTCACCTTCCCCAAACCCCTGCTGCACTTGGAATCAGGAGACCAGGGTTCCAACTCCAGCTGTATCATGAACAAACTCTGATGGCAAGTCACTCAAGTGAGCCTCAGTTTCCTTATTTGTAAAATGAGATAAGGCACTACTTATTCCACAGAGTTATTCTGAAGAAAGTGCTTTAGAAACCTTAAATTATTTTAGGATCAAAGGAGATAAATCTAGGTAAAATGTTTGACAAACTTTAAAGTATTAGAAATGTCAGCTCTGAGATAGTAATCATAGGGTACATTTCTGGATCTATCATGCCGGACTCCAAGTTTCCAACATATGAACATTCATGAGCTCAACTATCTCCTTATGGAAGTATTCATTCCTCCTAGCAGTCAGGACTTCCCTAGCCTTATGGCTGCTGCTATTATAGGTGCTGGGTCTGGATCTGTGATTTCAGAGTGAGGAAATGCCTCCAAACAAAGACGATTAGTACCTTCTGTGCATCTTCTGTCCCTAGAGAGCATCCAGAGCTTTGGGAGGTTATGACTTGCTCAGACTCACCTAGGCACTCTGTGTCGGAGACAGGATTTGAACTCAGGTCTTCCTAGCTTTGAGGTTCATAATGCAGCCTCATCTACCACTATCACAGAATTGAGAACTGGAAGGAGCCATTGATATCAATCATCTCATCTAATGCCCTCACTTTATGAGTGAGGACACTGAGGACTTTTTCTAATGACCTCACACAGAAGCTTGTGTCAGGAAGAAAAAAATATATATGTATGTATACGTATGTTTATGTATGTATTATATATTTATGTGTATATAATGTATATATATTTATGTATATATGTATGCATATTATACAAAATGTATATCACATAATATGCAAAATGTGCATATTATATATAATAAAATATACACAGTATATACACAGATGTATAATTTAAATATATATTCATATTACGAATTTATTTTATAATATATTATATATATATATACACACACACACATGTATAGTACAATATGGCTACATATTCACCACATACACATATATTGCCATATGAATATAAGCTATTATTATTTGACTTTTCGGAGCCAAACATCTTGAAGGGATTAGCTAATAGAAAACCCTCTTGGTGCCATTCATTTCCAACTTTGAGAAGGACCAGCTGCTTTCCTCCATAGGGGTGGTGGAACAGGGATTCTAGTGAGAGCTAGGAAAGGAATAGAGACAGCCACTAATGAAATAGCAGCATCAAGGCCCAGCACTGGCCCCAGGCACCCAGCCTACTTCCTTCCCTGGCACTTTATTTCTCTTGCATAAGCAGGTCAGTGCCTGGAAATTCACTCCCATGCCTGGCAGATCACTTTGAAATTCAGAATCAACCCTCAGTCTTGGACACCCCAGCAGCCTGTCAGGTCTCCCTGTAGTGTCATTTGAATCTTCATGAATAAGTAATAGGATCTGACTTGGGACTTTCGACAATCCACCACTGCCAGCCAGAGCTTGGGGGAAGAGGGGGTAGAAACTTTGCTCTTTTAAGTGTTTTGTTTGCCCTGACAGTTCATTTGAATATAAAGATGGGATAGAATCACATTAAAATAATATCCAGGCTGGGAGACCCGGGGATAAAAGGCAGGAAATTGCCCTATTCTTTATGCAGGGCTCTTGCTACCCAGCTGACAATTCCTGGATAACTTGGGGAAACAGGCTATTAAGAAAACAAGTGGGTGATATTTCACCCAGGCTTTCTCCTTCCCTTGGCCATTATTGTTAGGAACACAGGGGACTGCTCTAATCATACTGCAGAGAGTCAATGCATGTTGAATTTTCCACAATATTGAATTTTCATAATTGTTCCACAGGACACATGCTGTTCAGACTGGATAAATAGGTAGACAAATCAGCAAAATAAGGATAAAGTACAATGAATGGACCATGTCTTCCAGTGGCTCTTCCAAGGGTGTATCCAAGGGATGCTTGGGAGAACATCTCTGATCTAAGGCCGTATGGAAAGGACCCTGCACGTCATCTAGACCAACCTATTCATTTCTCAGAGGTGGAAACTGAGGTCCAGGAAAGCAGTACTTCTGACTTTCATCACCATGCCTCAGCTGTAATCTCACCCTGGAATATCTATCCACCCCTGTGACCTTCTCACAATGAAACATCCCTCCTCCATGAGGGCCACCTTCTCCCATTGGTGAGCTCCTCCAGGGGTCTCCATTTTGGGAAAGTTTGTAGGTTGGTATTATGGGAAAAATCTCTTCTCTTTGAGTTCATGTGATAAGTTACTGCTGCCACAACAAAGAAATTATAGAGGTTAAAACCCCAGATTTTATTATACTTAAACACAACTTCAGGAAGTAGAAAAATACCCCTGAACAAAAATTAGGGTTCTAATGAGGTTTTTTTTTTTAATATACAAAAATTATTTCAGAGAGACAGAGAAAAAAAATTACATATGGTAATCTCATTCATTCTCTTAGACCATAAGAGTCAAACACACTTAATTAAAGAGAATCATAATCTCTTGCAAACCCCTAGGAAAACAAACCTAATTAAATAGACTCTTTAGGTAAACTAAGTCAGATTACAGCTTAAAATACACTTATAGGGTTCACAACAGGCTAATTAAGAGAGGGGGGGAATATATGTGCCTCAAAGATAACCAGAGTCAGATCTACAGAGGTGAATTTTTTCCTCAAATAAGGCAAGTCAAATCTCTTTGAGAAGCCTTGACTTCCTTTTTGGCCTCTTGTCTGAGGAATGTTTGGGGCCTTAAGTAAATTTTCACATCCCATGGGACATATTTCAGCCAATTGAATAACCTCTTAACTAAGAGAAATGATCTTGACTCTCACCTTCCCAAATAATAAAAATTAATGAAAGGAAATAAAAATTAAAAATTCTCATAAAGCTAGACAACCTTCATTCCCCTCCTGGCTGTGCTTCAGACTTTGTGAACATCAACCCTAAGTGGCTGTTCCCTTTCGCACATACTTCAGCTCCTTTTCTTGAGTAAGGTCTTCCCCACTAAAATGTCATCCCCTTTAGGGAAGGAACTGGATCTTTTTGCTTGCATTTGTAACCCCAGACACTTAGCGCAGTGCCTGGCATGGGGTAAGAGCTTAATAGTATAGTAATAGTTACATTACAGTAGTAAATAAAGTTGGTTGCTTAGCCTTGTCAGAAAGATTAAGTAACTTGCCCAGGGTCATGCAGCTAGTGTCTGTGGAAACCCAGGCCTTCCTGACTCTGAATGATCTAATTCAACCCTCTCATTTTCCAGAGGAAGAAAGTTTGGCCCCAAAAGGTCAAATCTTTTGATAAAGGTCATACAGGTAACAGAGCTGTTGAAGGAAATGTAACTGATAAGAAATAACTTTAAGCAGGAAAGGAATTCATTCATTAATTCAACAACAGCACCTTTCTTTATTCATAACTTTAAAGTTTGCCAAGACAGGCAACCAAGCCCAGTAGACAACAATGTACAGGAGTTTGGAATTGGAAAGACCTGTGTTCCGATCCTGCCTCAGAAATACACTAGAATTCAGAAGTGGGGAACTTGTGGCCTTCTAAGTCCCTAAGTGTGGCCCTTTGACTGAATCCAAACTTCACAGAACAAATCCCCTTACTAAAAGGATTTGTTCTGTAAAACTTGGACTCAGTCAAGGGGCCGAACTTGAGGACCTAGAGGGCTACACATGGCCTTGAAGCTGCAGATTCCCTACCTGTAGATGTCTGAGTTTGATCAAGCGTTCCTAGGCAACTATCTAAACATATTATAGAAGAGGTGGTAATCAGCATTAGTGTCCATACTGACAGTTCACAAGACAAGGTTTGCAAGTCACTTAATGAACAAACACCTACTACATGCCAGATTCTAGGTTAGGTTCAGGGACACAAGACATAAATAAAATCATTCTTGTCCTTAAGGAACTTACATTCTGTTTGGGAATACAAATGCACAAGTACAAATATATGCAAAATGAACATAAGGTCATTTTTTGGAGGTGAGGGCACTAGCCGTTTTGGCTTGAGGTAGTACTTTCAATTAATGTAGAAAGCAGAGGGGGGAGCACTAAGGCTGGGATCATGAAGACCTGAGTTCAATTCCAACCTCAGACAATTAGTGGCTGTGTGACCCTGGGCAAGTCACTTAACCTCTGTTTACCTCAATTTTCTCATCTGTAAAATAGGGATAATAGCAGTACCTACCTTCCAGGGTTGTTGTGAGTATCAAATGAGATCATATTTGTAAAGTGCTTATCCCAGTGCCTGGCACGAAGTAGCTGCTATGGAAATGCTTATTCTCTTCCCCCTCCCCTTCTCTCCTCATAGCCCTGTCAGCTAAGAACAAGTAGCATTACTTCCACTTTACTAGTCAGGAAACCGAGGCCCAGGGATCATGAGTCAACCTGACCTTTCTGGGGAGGTGGAAGTCAAAGACCAGATCCAGCTGGCTGAAAATAGGCAAAGGGCCTACATAGTCTCTCATGTTCATATCTGATTCTAGGGTCCTGGAATTCTCACACTGTAATCTGATGACCATTCTGCCATGCTTTTCTTTTTAGTACTATGTACTGAATGGTCAGAGTAGAAATGGGGGGACATGGTGCTTCCCTTACTCAGTGACCAGAAGACTATTGGTGGTTTGACAGGGGCACTCTAAGAGGGCAGAGGGGTGAATTCCATTGCCAGGTTCCCTACCTGGTCTCATTGCATTTCCAACCAGACAGCTTAGAAGCTCATAGATTTCACCTTCAGGGATTTTAGAGCACCCTGAGCCCAACCGGGAATGTGTTAGAGCCAACTGTAGGGCTGATTGTTAAATTTTCAGTGTGTTCACAGTTCAGAAATCAACAAACTCTACGAATCAGGGATTGATTTCTTATTTTGTTGATTTCTAGACTTAAGAAAGTGCTGGAGAATCTCCAGAGAGATGATTGTTAAATATTTACTAGTATATGCCCTAGTCCAACCTTGGCATTTTACAGGTGAGGAAACTGAAGCCCAGAGAGGTTAGGTAACTTGCCCAAGGTCACACAGGCAATAAATGGCAGAGTCGGAATTTGAACCCTTCTAGGTGGTGTAGTAGATAGAATACAGGGCCTAGAGTCAGCAAAACTCAACTTCCTGTGTTCAAATCCATCCTCAGACACTTACTAGCTGTGTGAGCCAGGGCAAGTCACTTAACCCTGTCTGCCTCAGTTTCCTCATCTATAAAATGAGCTGGAGAAGGAAATGGCAAACCACCCTAGTATCTTTGCAAGAAAACCCCAAATGGGATCACAGTTGAACACAACTGAACAACAACAACTTCTGACTAAAAGTCCCACGCCCTTTCCTGGATGGGAGAATGGGATGGCAAGCATGGGGTAGGATGGAAAGTTGGACGGTAGGAAAGCAGAGAAGAAGGAAGGGAGACAAGTGGTGGTGGTGGCTGGGGTTGGGTGAAGTAGAAGACTCCAGACTAGTATAACAGCAGCTGACACAAGCCTACGTGTCAAACGCCGATTCAGTTCAACAAACATTTAACTACCTACTCCATACAAGGTACCAGAGATACAGGACACTGGAGATACAAGGCTCTCAAGTCCGTTCTATAAGACACATTCATTTGGAAGGAGGGAGAGGAGATAGAAGCCCTGGGACACTGTGAGCTTCTTCCACCATGATACTGAGTAGTAGGATGTGTTCATCTGGGGTACGGCAACTAGATACAAAGAAGTGCCTTCTGGTCATTTTCTATTTTTGTTCATTTTCATTTAAAGCCAGGTGCTAAACTCAGCTGTTTCTATGCTTCTGGATGAAGACAAGTATTGACAGCACCCTTTACATTTTGGTGCTCTGGGGAAAAGCCCTTATTGCTCCTTCCTAGTTATGCCCACAATAAAAACTTAACTACTACGGTCTTAAAAATGTTTAATGATGGGGCAGCTAGGTGGTGCAGTGGATAGAGCACCAGCCCTGGAGTCAGGAGGACCTGAATTCAAATATGACCTCAGACACATAACACTCACTAACTGTGTGACTCTGGGCAAGTCACTTAACTCCAATTGCCTAAAAAAAAATGTTTAATGATGTGGAAACTGAGGCCCATAGAAAGGAAATGACTTGCCAGAGGTCACTGAAGAGTTAGAATTCAATTTTAAGCCCTCTCCAATCTTCTTTCTTCTACACTAAGCTGACCTGCTTGTTCCTTCATTGCTGTGGTTTTTGAATTCTTCTGTCTGCTTTGTAAAGCTTTTCAAAGTCAAAAGCTTTTCCCACCAAAGCACAAGAAGCTGATTTTCTTTTAAAAAAAAAGTATGTTAGCTTCTAACCTTAGTCTAGCCTTTATTGTGAAGATTCAACCAAATTCAAATCAAATGTGGACTTAAAAAAAGAGAAAGTTTGATGTTACAGGCCTTTCAGCTCTTTGTTTTATGATCCTTTTCCCCCAATCTGAGTTTGGATGGGAGTGGAAGGGTTGAATAAGGTGGAGATGTCCATGGTTTCCTGTCCCAGGTCTGGGTTTTCCATCTCCATGGAAGAACTATCCTTTCACTCCTCAGTGTCACCTCTGCTCCCACCATCAGCCTTGCCAGTCCTATCCCTACTCAGGAGTGATAACCCTCATCAACTTGGAATTTGTATCTAACCGTGGATACCAGATTAGGGGTAACTCAAATGTTGGGGAATCTACTTAATTGTAACAGCCTTTGAGCCTTAGGTCAAGGGCTAGTTCTATTGGGGAAACCAACCATTCTACTCCCCTACAAGAAGAAACACATGAGACTTCTTGTCTAAGGAAGGTATTGGCTCAGGTTCCAAGTATTCTTATCCTTGGTTCAGAGGTCATCATGGAGCAATCACCTTCTAGTCCTCTAGGCCAGGTGTCAAATGTGAGGCCTACAGGCCGAATTCCTCCAGCTATACACCCAGGTGTGGCCTGAGGCCGGGTGCCAAACTGAGACCTACCAGGTGTGGCCTGAACCAGATTAAAATGTAATTGAGAAATATTTAACAAAATGAATAAAAATACAATAGAACAATGATATTACATTTTTAAACTAAATCAATATGTGTTTCACAGGAATCCTTATGTGCAGATTACTGGTCTCATTAAATGTGAGTTTGAGAGCACTACTTTGGGAAATTCTCTAAGTCTAGAAGGGAAATACCTAGACTAGGAATACCTGCACTGATGGAGGGAATTTCCTTAGCTGGGAGTTGTCTTTAATCAGGGAGAGTGCAGATCGAATCCCTATCCCATCTCTCTAGGTCTTCTACTGTCTGGGTAGCTTCGGCCCACTGCCTTGTTGACCTCCAGCTTCTGTACGCTGCCAGGCTCCTGAATGTCTAGTCCTAACTTCCCACCCTTTCTTCTTGGTTCCCTGCTGCCTACATTCAGCATGTTAGCAAGAAGTGTCTGTCTCCTGGGCTATGAAGTCTTGCGCTCTTATAGATCATGCCCTTTTATTTTTTGGCATTTTCTCGGCTGAATGGGGAGGTTTGACTTGATTATCCCTGAGGTCTCCTCTGGCTGAAAGCATCTTGATGGGATCCAAAGGGGATTGGACTTGGGGTCAGCAAAACCTGCTCCGAGTCATTGTTCTAACCACTTACAAGGAACGTCACCAAGGGCGAGCCTTTCACCTTGTTTTTCTGGTGGTTTCCCCCTCTACCAGTAATGACATTTTCACTATCCGTCTCATAGGACTCTTGTGAGGGAAGCGTATGGTGAACGGTAAGGTACTCTGTGCTTGTGACTTCCTCTTGTTGCTATAATTATTATATTAGCTCTTAAAAATGCTGCACTTCTGGGATTCTGTGATCAGAGTCCATTAGGACCAGAGAGTATCTACCCTCCTATACCACTAATTCTAAAGCAATACCATCCAAGCCTCTTGGCTTAAACGTATTACAATAATGGGTGGAGAGCCAAGCCTGTGAAGTGTGTCCACTTCAGCGCTCATTTTAAGAAGATTTGTGAGATGATGGTGGGTCGTATTTGTTCTTGGTGAGGTTTTGATCAGCTTCATTTCAGAAAGAGATCATTTACCACAGCAGTTTGTGATCATTAGTGGGAGACAGCCTTTCAGAACTGTTTCAGTGTTGGAAAAAATCACTTGAACATTATTGTCAAGCTCACTGACCACATGGGGTCTTGATTGTTCAGACATGTCAGTGGCTGACAGGACTTGGCAAATAGTAGACCAACCTTTATTCATTCATTTATTTATATATTTTTTTCTATCAATTTATGCCTTTTTTCATTTGTTTATCTACCTGGTTTTTTTTTAAAACTTTTTCTGTATCTGCTTGTTTATTTGTCATGGGTTATTTATTTGTTCGTTTATTTATTTATATACCCCTTCATTCACTTACTTATTCATCTCTTTATTCATTCAGGCATCTTCTATTTCTTTGGTTATTTATCTGCATCTACTTACTTATCCACTTATCTGTCTGTTCATTATTTATAAATTCCCTCATTTGCTTATTTATTCTTTGATTCATTCAACCATTGTCTGTCTGTCTATCTATCTATCCATCCATCTATCTTTCTATCTATCTATCCATCTATCTATCTATCTATCCATCTATCTTTCTATCTATCTATAAAGACTGGGATTTATTCTCCCCCAGGCTGGTATAGTGGCCACTCATGGCTTGATTCCCCAAATAATCTTTTAACCTGCTCTGTTTTTCTGACCTAGTCTAGTTCTCCCCTCCTTAGGAAGCCTGGTGCCTTTCACTTCTAGGGTTCACCATGTTGGTGTCAGATTTAGTATGGGCACTAGATCACCATTAGCTCCACTATAACTCAAAATTCCTCAATCCAATCTGTCACCTGCCTCAGCCTTCCCAGCCTCAAAGATTACTCCAGATGACCACCACTATGCCCAGCCACCCCATTGTGAAAGATAGTGTTTAAAGGTCCCATATTATGTAGGTTTGGCCTCCTTCGACTATGGGGAAAAAGTATGTCAATCAGGCCTGACTTCCTGAGCTTCCAAGGAAGAGCTAGATCAGGGAATCTTAGCCTTTATCATGTGTCCTATACCAGTCTGGGATCCTGCTCAGAATACTATTTTTAAATAATTGGGAAAAAAACATGAAATTTCAGTTAGAGGTTAATGAAAATGAAGATGTAATTATTTTGCTATCTAAGTTCAGAGACTTCCTCCCCCCACAGCTGCCCAGAAATCTGTCTGCAAATCACTTTGGGTTTGTGGATCCAAGGTTAAGAACTCCTAGTCTAGGCCTATCCTGTATGCCAACCCCACCTCCCTATCTAAATTTATCTGTCTTGAGTTATGTTTTCTGTACATCTAGCTAGTGGTGAACCAATCAGACTAATGTGTTAACAGCTGTTAAAAGTTTAATATGTTTTTTCTCTAGCTGTTTTATCTATTTACATTTTAATAGGAACACTTAAAATTTAAAGGGGAGGAGGAATTTTAATGGTGACGATTTCAGACTGGGTGATAAGGAGAGAATTTTGGTAGAAGTGGGCACTTTTAAAAGGAGTAGGGGATCTGACTGTTCTACTAAGGATAGGACCAGCCTTATAATTCAAAGGGTATATGTAAATGGGAAATATAGGAATATACATATATATGTATATATGAATGTAGTATAGGAATGTAGTATAGTCTATTGGAAGTGAGAAGACAGGGTTCTGGACTTGCTTTTGTCACTTTCTAGTTAAGTGAATTTGGATGGGCCATTTCATCTCTGTGAGCCTCAGTTTCTATACTACAGGGGATTAGATTAGACAATGCATTTATTAAGCACTTACCATGTGCCAGGCAGGTGCTAACTAAACATTGGGGATATAAAGAAAAGCAAAAAAAAAAAAAAAGAGAGAGAAAAGATAGTCCCTACCCTCAAGGAGCTTACAATCTAATGGGGAAACAACACCTAAAAGAGAGCTATGAGAAGGAGAGCAGAGAAATAATCTGGAGAGTCAGAAGCTGACTTCACGTATGGCTGGCTTTTTTTCTGTTTGTTTTGGTAAGGTAATTGGGGTCCAGTGATTTGCCTAGGGTCACATAGCTGGTGTCAAGTTTCTGAGGTCAGATTTAAACTCAGGTCCTCCTGACTCCAGGGCCAGTGCTCTATGCATTGTGCCATCTAGCTGCCCCTGGGTGGGTACTTTCTAAAATGGAAGTTCCTGGGATGAACTTACCAATAGGAGGAGGAAGACAGAAAGGTGGAGGTGTTGCCAGTGTGAGAAGGCTAGAAGTGGGACAGAGGTGGAGAAATAGTCTGGAGCTTTAGGGGTTGAGCTTAGAGTAGTTAAGTATAACATGGTGGACTGGAAGTTAGAAGACCTGGGTTCTAGGCTTGGTTTTTCCAGTAATTAGTTATGCAACTTTGGAAAAGTCATTTATCCTCTCTGAGCCTTGGTTTTTATATCTGTAAAATGGGGGTGAGAGTGTTTTATTTTCTACAAATCTAACAAAATTATTGCAAGGATTAAGTTATAAGATTGTGTGAAGCACTTCACAATCACAAAATCGTCATTGTCATTGCTGTTAAACTGTGTCCAACTCTCCGCGACCCGGTTTGGGGTTTTGTTGGCACAGATATTGGAGTGGTTTGCCATTTCCTTCTTCAGCTCATTTTACAGGTAAAGGAACTAAGGCATACATGGTTAAGTGATTTGCCCAAAGTCACACAGCTATTAAGCATCTGAGGCCAGATTTGAACTCAGAAAGATGAGTCTTTCTGACTTTAGGCCTAGCACTCTATCCATGGCACCACTTAGTTGCCCCAATTAACTATAAAGTACTATGTAAATAATGATAATTCAATTCAATCCAATGCAACAAGGATTTATTGAGAACCTACTCTGTGTAAGGCCCCCAGGAAAGATACAAAGACAGAGATACAAAAACAAAATGAAAAAACAGCCTCTGACTTGGGGGTGGGATTGGAGTTATGTCATGTAAACAGATAATTATATACATGATTATTTGAGGCAGAAAAGAGTATTAACAAGTAGAGGGGATGAGGAAATATTTCCTGTCAGATATGGCACATGAGATGTATTTTGTTAAAGATTTTAAGAGGTGCAGGTAAGTATAGAGTTCATTATAGGCATGGGAACAGCCCACGCAGTGGTATCAAGGGAGAAAATGGAATGCCAGCTTTAGGGGATGGTGAGTAAACGAGTTTGGCTGAATGTGTGTATGAAGGGATACCCCTGAAGTCATCAAAGGGGAGTAACGTGAAATGAACCAAGAAACATAGAGCTGGAGCCAGATTAGGAAAGGCTTTAAATGATTCACATTCATATCATGATTTAAGGTTGCCATAATTTATGATTTCTTCATCTCTCCCCTCCAAAAAAAATCCTTAAGTTACGTAGAGTAGATATCATTATAACCATAGTTATGTGGGTCAGGGTTAGTCAGGGAGTGTATTGTGGAATGCCTACATTGAGGTCTTGGAGAAAGTGACACATGGAGTAGGGAAGAGGCAAGGCCTCTATCAGTACCATGATAAAAGCACTAGTTATGGAGTTGAAAGACCTGAGTTCAAATCCTGGGTCTGCATGTCTGAGGTAAGTTAAATAACCTATCTGGGCCTCCATTAGAAAGGATTGGGGGGGGGGCGTTTCTTAATCTGGAACCAAAGTTGTTTAAAATTTGTTTTTGAAAATGGTATTTCTACATAATTGTTTTCATTTGTAATCCTATGTATTTTATATTATGTATTTAAGAACTTTGTTCTTAGATGGGTCCATAGGCTTCAACGCACTGTGCCAAAGGATTCCATGACATCAAAAAGCTGCAGAATTCTTGGACTAGATGATCTCTAAGGTCTATTTAATCTCTAAATTCTATGATCTCTAAGAGGAAGGGCCTTACAAGGGAGGGGGATGGGGGAATGGTAGGAGCAGACACAGAAGTGGGAATAACCCAGATATTCACCGGGGGCTGTGAGACACATGTCCTGTCTAGAGGGCAGGGTTCCTCTAGGGAGTCCTAAGAGGTAGAGGGATAGAGGGAGCAGACAGCTTCAATGTGACTTCCTAGTTCAGGATACCAGCCAGATCTAATCAGTTACTAGGAGAAGGATTGTTCTTTCTGAAGCAGAGGCCCTGAGGCCAGGGACGGTGTGGGGAAACTCAGCAGGGCCTCTGCCTGCGTTTTGCATCAGAGGGTTGGTCTCCCAAGCCTTCATTCTAGCACTAAATCTACCTAATTGGTTTGAAAGGCCCCAGGGGGGTAAACAGCCTGTTAGTTCACTACTGTTAATAAAGGATGTGACATTTATGTACCAAGATGAAGAATGCTGAGTGAATGGAGATTAGACTCCAGGTACTCCTTCGGGTGCCGGCCTGCGCCTACCACTCATCATGTGGGAGAACTATGTACTGCCTCTTTGGGCAATTGACTAAGGCTTTGGAGGGAAGGGGGTGAGGGTCCTCTCTTTACGCCTTTGCAGGTCCTGGTGCCTCTGATTCTCCCAAAGGAAGCTAGGACTCCGTGGCTGCCCACCAGCTGTTCCATTTTCCTGCTGCAAATGGTATGTTTTTCTATCTTTTCCCAAGATTTATCAGGCTCATAGATCTAAATATAAATCTAAGCTACAGGGGACCTTAGAGATCATCAAATTCAGTTTCTATATTTTTACATATAAGTAAACTGAAGCTCAGAGATGGAGTCACCCAGATAGGAGGTGGAAGTGAGATATGAATCTAGGACACTTTCCACTGTGCCACATTCATTTCATTCTACTCTCTTTCATTCTATTTAGTTCAATTCCATCCACATGGAAGGACAACCACCACCACCACAACAACATTTAGAACATACTGTGTGTCTGTGCTAGGGAGATGTCAAGCTTGTATAAGGTGAAGTTCCTACCCTCGTTGACCTTACAGTCGAGGAGAAGATATGCCATTATATCACTTATTCAATAATAAATATATTAGAGGGAATAAAGTGCTACAAGAGTTCTGAGGAGGGAAGTTTTTACTGACATTTCAGGAAAAGGCTAATGAGGAAGACAAGGACACTTGAGGTAGGCTATAAAAGTTGGGTGGGAATTCATCAGGTGAAGAGAAGGAGGAAAGGAATCCCAGGAACAGGGAATAGAATAAGCAAAGGTATGGAGGCGGGAAAGCACAGGGAGTGGCCCAGTTGGATTGGATTGTAAAATATGTGGCAGAGGGTACAGCATATATAAGGCAACTGGTGGTACTTTTGATTAGTAGAGGGTTTTATATACAAGGCAAAGGAGTTTAAATTTTACTGGCTGGACAATAGGGAGCCACTGAAGATCTCTGAAGAGTAGCATGACTGTATCATAGGATTCTGGATCTTGAGTTGCAAGGGTCCTTAGAGGTCATGTAGTCCCATTCCATCTTTTGACAGGTGAGGGAACTGAGGCTGAGGGAGGTGAAATCACTCATCCAAAGCCACCCAGGTAGTAAGCATCAAAACTGGGATTTGAGCCTAGGTTGTCTTACCTGGGAAGCATGGCCTTGAAGTAAGGAAGACCTGGGTCACTTAAGCACTCTAGGAAACTTTCTAAGACTGTACGTTGTAGCAAAGATTCTGACCTGCATTAATAGGGAAGAATTTCCTCATCTGGAAATTCTCTATGTCAATGAATATACAGGTCTAGTCCCAATGCTTTCCTTTTTCTTTGGTCCAGTCTAAGACTGCTACACCAAATGAATGAACCATTACACATAAGGACAGAACTACATGATTCCTCATGAAGAAATCATGGAAAGTTTTCCCTATCAGACCTGCAAACTCTAAGAATGGTCCGTTTCTTCCTTAGCTTGTTAGCAAGACTGTCATGTGGGCTGGAATTCAAAACCTGTCTACAATCCACGTAGATCACATCTCTTGCTTTGCTCTTATCTACAGTTCCTATTATTGGCTCATAGGAGGAAATTAAACTGACTTGGCTGGATGTGTTCTTTGCAAAGCCATGTTAGTCCTGTCCAAGGAAAAAGAGCCCTTATAGAAATATCCTAAGTGTTCCCAGAACCTGGGAGAGGAGATTTTGCACAAAGATTCAGAGATAATTCACACAGAATTATGCTGCAACTTAGATATGTGCGACCCTGAAGATTCTAGCAAAACTCTCTCTCCCATGCCACACTACTGTCCCCAGGGCAATTCAACAGAAGAGAAAACTGAGTTCCAGAGAGAGAGGTAATGTCTTGCCCAAAGATGAAAAGAGTTAGTGACAAAGGCAAGATGCAAAGTCAAAAACCCTTCCTCCCCATCCTTAACTAGAGTTCTGATGGAGGTTGGTCTTAAATCAGAAATACAATATAGTTTCCATTTGGACAACAATTTGAGTTGATTCTGCCTTTAAACAGTACACAGAACTGGTTCAAGTTTGAAGTAGTTCCCTAGGCTGGTTTTTTTTAATCACCCTTTATGTTGTTTATAGTCCAGGGGAAAATCATATTTTCCTTCATTGAATGTCTTCAGGCAGGGGACAGATGACCATTTGTCAGGTACATTACAGGGAGGATTTCTTTTTTGGTTATAGATTGGAATCAATAGCCCCTGAGGTCCCTTCAGTGTGTAAAATCCTGGGATTTGAAAATTCTGTGGTATATATTTTTCTTAAAAGATTAAATGAGGGCTATAACATAAATCAACAAGCATTCATTATATACCTACTTTTTTTTCCTGGAACTTTGCTAATTTCTGGGGACAAAGAGACAAAAGTAAAACAAAATGCCAAGAATACAGAAAATACTTAAATATAAGATAAATAAGGAGTGCACTAATAGTTAAGGAGAATTAGGAAAGACACTGTGTCGAAGTTGGGGTGTGAGCTGTATCTTGAAAAAAGTGAGGGATTACATTAGTCGGAAATGAGAAAGGAGACACGGAGGATGCCTGGTACCAAGACACTGAGGAGCAGCAAGAAGGTCAGTCTGGTTGGATTGCAGAATGCGTGGAAGGGAGCAACATGCAGCCAGGCTGGAAAAGTATATTGTTAAATACACAGTAGTAAGTGACCATAGTAATCTAGTGTTTGATAAGTCCAAAGATCCAAGCTTTTGGGATAAGAACTCACTATTTGACAAAAACTTCTGGGAAAACTGGAAAACAGTTTGGCAGAAACTAGGTATAGACCAACATCTCATGCTGTATATCAAGATAAGGTCAAAATGGGTACATGGTTTAAACATAAAGGGTGATATCATAAGCCAATTATGGGAGGATGCAATAGTTTAACTGTCAGACCTATGAATAAGGGAAGAATTTATGACCAGACAAGAGACAGAGATCATTACAAGATACAAAACAGATACTTTGGATTACATTAAATTAAAGGTTTTGCACAAACAAAACCAATGCAACCAGGTTTAGAAGGAAACTGAAAGCTTGGGGAAATTCTTACAGCGTCTCTGATGAAGACCTCATTTCTCAAATATATAGAGAACCGAGCCAAATTTATAGGAATACAAGTCATTCACCAGTTACTAAATGATCAAAGGATATAAACAGGCAGTTTTCAGAAGAAGAAATCAAAGCTATCTATAGTAATATAAAAATGCTCTAAATCACTACTGATTAGAGAAATTCAAATTAAAATAATTCTAAGATATCACCTTACACCTATCAGATTGGCTAATATGACAGAAAAGGAAAATGAGAAATGTTGGAGGGGGTGTGGGAAAATTGGTACACTAAAGTACTGTTGGTGGAGTTGTGAACTGATCCAACCATTCTGGAGAGCAATTTGAAACTATGCCCAAAGGTCTATAAAACTGTGCCTATCCTTTGACCCTGCAACACCACTACTAGGGCTATATGCCAAAGAGAAAGGGAAAAGGACCTATTTGCACAAAATATTTATAGCAGCTCTTTTTGTGGTGGCAAAGAATTGGAAATTGAGGGGATGTCCATCAATTAAGGAATGGCTGAATAAGTTGTGGTATATGCTTGTAATGGAATACTATTGTGCTATAAGAAATGATGAGCAGGATGATTTCAGAAAAACCTGGAAAGACTTACATGAATGAAGTATAGTGAGTGAGCAGAGCCAGAAGAACATTGCACACAGTAACAGCAATATTGTACAATGATCAGCTGTGAATGATTCACCTCCAGAGAAAGACTTGGTGGGGTCTGAATGCAGATTGAAGCATACTATTTTTCACTTTATTTTTGTGTGGGGTTTTGTTTTTGGTCTGTGTTTCTTTCCCACAACATGACTAATATGGAAATATGTCTTCCATAATTGCACATGTATAACCTATATCAAATTGCTTACCATCCCAGAGGGGTGGATGGAGAGGCAAGGAGGGAGAGAATTTGGAACTCAAAAATTTTTAAAAATGAATGTTAAAATTTTTTATCACATGCAATTGGGAAAAATAAAAAATAAATTGTTATCAAGTTTTGGATGACTTTAAAAATGAATGGAACTTATTGGTTTTTTTTTAATCTTAGAGGAAGTGACTGGAGTTTGATTATTAGGAGATTGACATGGTCAGATCTGTAATTCAAGAAAATTGCTTTGACCACCACGTGAAGGATGGGAGTGGGGAGAGACCAGAGGCAGGGAAATCAATTAGGAGGCCATTGCAATAGTCTAGGGTGGTGAATAGGTGAGAAGGGATGACAAGATTTGTGGACTGTTTGCATATGCAGGGAAAGGGAGAAGGAAGTATTGAGAGCAAAGTGGTAATGCACCTAACAGAAATAGATACATTTGGTAAAAGGAAGGGTTTTAGGGAAAAAAATAATGAGTTTTGGATAGGTTAAATTTGAAATGCCTATGGGGACATCCAGTTTGCAATGTCCAATAGTGATGTGATACAGGACTAGAGATCAAGAGAGAGACTCAAGCTGGATATGTAGCTCTAGGAGTCATATGTATAAAGGTGATAATTAAACCCATGGGAATTTGGGAGGAAAGGAGAGAGACAGAGAGAGAGAAAGAGAGAGAGACTGAGAGACAGAGAGACAGAGACAAAGATGAGAGAGACAGAGACAGAGAGAGAGAGACAGAGACAGAGAGAGATTTTATAGGGCCCAGGACAGAGCCTTGGAAACAGCTATAGTTCCAGGGTTTGCTATGGATAATAATTCAGTAAAAGAGAATGAAGAGCAGTCAGAGAGAGAGACAGAGAGAGAGAGTAGTTTCATGAAAATCTACAGAGGAAAAGGGAGTATCCAGGAGAAAAAGTGATAAACTGTGTCAAATGCAACAGAGCAGTCGAGAAGGATGAGTACTGAGAACAGACCATTACATTTGGCAATTATAGGATCATTGGTAACTTTGGATAAAGAAGTTTTAGATGAATTTGGAAGACAAATTGAAAGAGAGGCTGAGAAATGAATTAGAGGAATGGAAGTGAAAGTAACAAATGTGGACAGCTTTTCCTAGAATCTGGTTGAGAAAAGGAGGTAAGATCCAGTTTGACAAAGAGTGGTTTGGTGGGGTCTAGTGAAAGTTATTTGTTCTGCTATTTGATGAGAAAGACTTGGGCATATTTAATGGTACTAAGGAAAGAACCAAGAGATAGCAAGAGATTGAAGATTCTAGAGGTGAGGCATGATTGAGAGAGCAATCTGCTGGAGAAATGGGAGGAGATGAGTTCAAGGGCACATGGAGAAAGAGGTTGGACTTGGCATAAAGAAAGCTACATCATCAGAGACTGGAGGAAAGGAAGAGAGGGAGGTGAGGTTAAGGGGAGTGAACAAGAGGAAGCTCAGATTTAATGGTCCCAATTTTATCTGTAAAGTAAGAAGATTCTTAGGTAAAAGAATAGGGAAGGGGAATATTGAGAATCTTGAGGAGAAAAAAAGGGTTTAGAATACCTTTAGTGTAGAGTGAGATAGAGAATCAGTTAGAAAGGAGTAATAGAAGAGCCTTGCTGCAGTGTGTGGGTCATAACTGTAGACATGTAGAGAAGATGGGCAAGTTGTGCTGGCATGCCTGGGCACATCTAACCCACTCTACAGGTGCCAATGAACACTATTCATTTAGTTTGGATGTCAGGGTTGGAGTGATATGAGAAAAGGTCAGTGATGGAAGATAGTGGAAAGCCATGAAAGCTAGAATGAGGAATTTGATTTTTACTGTATAAGGCAATATAAAGCAATAAAGAAAGAGCTTTGAGCAAAGGAGTAACATAATTGGATTTCTACATATGGATATTACCATGGGAGAGTTAGCACAAATTTATAGTTACATTTGGGGGTATATTTATTAAACTCCTACTATATGTCAGGCAATGAATGAAACAATCTCTACTCACAAAGACGTCATGTTCTAACAGGAGTAGATGATAAATACATTTATGTATAGTATCACTTCTGTGTTCATTCTCCTATCTCCTGCACCCTCACACTGGCAAGCGAGGAGGCAAGAGGGCAGCTGACTGCTTTGTACCTCAGGCTTCTAGTGGTAACCTGGAGGAATTGGGTTCTGTAACGTTGTTGTTCATAAGCCCCTTTCTGGTGTGGTCCCCAATGTCAAGCAGCTAGTTGTCATTAAATTAGTTTTTACAAAACAGATGTTATTAAAAAAATGTTCCCCCAAACTAGGAGCACACTCTCCCTCAGCATACACCAAGTCCCTGGAGAGAGTGGGCTCAAGCTTAAAGCAATTGCCACAAACCATTACCAGGGGCACATTCTTCCTCTTACACAAAGAAGATCTTTGGGGAAGACTGATAGAAAGAATGAGGAAGTTCTAGGAAGAATGGGTTCAATCCTGAAGCACAAAGGTAACAAGAAACATCTGTAGGGTCAGGGAATGAAGATAGTTCATTATAGACTGAGGTTCCTGGTTCTATCTTTTTTGAGTTCACAACATCAATAGGGCCTGTTTGGCTATGGAGAGATACATATATACATACATTGTTGTTGTTCATCCTTCATTTTTGAAGAGGACCACTGGCATCATGGGTGATATCTTGACTTGCATGTGAATTGGATTTAAGTGAGGCAGAATTTCACAAAGCTGTTAGCCTTATTCTCTCTTCCAGAGTCACTGAAGTCCAGTGGTAGGACAAAAGTCAAGATGACTGGTGATGGTGTGGGATGCAATGAATGACCTTGGTATCTTTGATGTCTGACCAAGCTCGAAGCACTCCATAGCACCTACTTCAGCTGCTTTCTTAGCTATTGGAACAAATTGTTCTCATCCACCCATTCTGTAGGGAGAAGTCTTCATGTGCTTGGGATCAATATCCTCCTAACTCACCAATGGGTTTGTGACCTATTGGTTACCCTCAACCTGGTTCAGCCCATTCACCAAGATGATTTTACCAGAGTGTGGCCACTGCATGGGCTACAGTCACAGGTGAGAGTTGGGTGACAGGTGGATGGCAAAGGTGGATGAGCAGCCCTGAAATGGGCTTGGCAAGCCCTCACACCAGAGGTATTAGTCCTCCCTAAACACCCCATATACCCCACATACATATATAACATACATACATACATACACACATACATATATACATACCCACAGATATACATATTGCTCTGGTAACATGAAGAAAAAGGCAATTCCATTCAGTTCAACAAACATATCTTAAGCCCCTGCTATGTATAAGGCACTTTGCTAGGCACACATGTTCAGGCCAAGGAATGAGTGTAGCTCATTATAGGCTGAGGTTCCTGGTCTATCCCTTTCTCATTCATAGCACCAATAGGGCCTATTTTGGCTTTGGATATCTATATCTATCTACCTATCTACATACATACATACATATATACATATACACATGCACACACATATATGAACACACACATGTCCATACATATATGCACAAATATACATATTTCTCTGGCAACATCAAAACAAAGGCAATTCCATTCAATTCAACAAACATGTCTTAAAATCCTACTATGTGTGAGGCACTGTGCTAGGCACTGTGTGGGAACAAAGATAACAAACAAAATGGCCCCCATCTTTCAGGAATTTACAATCTAATTGGGAAGGGGTATCAACATATATATATATATATATATATATATATATATATATGTATATGCCATAAGGTAAAATGTGGGATAGAAGAGAATAGTACTTAAGATTGGGTTGGGTTGGGGTAGGAATGAGAGTAGTTTCTGTATGTGGGTGATGGGTCCTGAGTTGCTAGTGATCTTTCTTATCTGGGGTTTTCCAACATCAGTTGAAGGATTTTCCTTTAGTTTACATAGCCCTCAGGGGCCTGACCCTGAAACCTCAACCAAGAAATCTTTCTTGATCCATTTCTTTTTCTTCACATCCCTCTTATCACATATATACTTATATTCTGTCAATCCCTTATGCTCTTATATTATCATATACGAAATCTACTCATGTATGAGTCTCCTCTCCCTGATTAGCCTATAAGTTCTTTACTGGCAGAGACTTGTAGTTAATTTTTATATCTCTCAATGCTCAGGGCCATATCCAGAGTGGGTACTCAGCAAATGATCATTGAATTAGAGTGAATCTCTTGGATCCAGGTTTCTTGATAAGGGTCTGTGCCATTGACTTCTTGAAATGCACCTAAGCCAGCTCTTCAGCAGGGCACCTAGGGGTCTGTCTTGATAGCTCCCCTTTCCTCCTACCTCTGAGATAATGTACTGATCATCTGACTAGCATAGCTCATATGCTTCCACCAGCAAGTCCTAGGCTGGCCTCAGCAAATGGAGGATAGGTTCCTGCCTGTGTAGAAAGCATTTAAGTTTCTCATCTGAACTAGTTATTTCCTTTCAAAAGGTCTTTTTTTGCCACTGATACCTAATGATCTGGTTTATCCATTGGTTTTTGATTCCTACTAATACCACCTCCCCTCCCTTTGTACTGACTGCTGGTAAATGAGTTCTTTGGTTCCTAATGGCTCACCTGATTCTTCACCAATAAACAACTCTCTTATGCCTTGCAACTTTCATGTAGGGAGATAGGTGCCATAATGGAGAGAATGCTAGACTTGGAGTCAGAAAGACATGAATTCAAATCTGCTAGCTATGTGAGCCTGAGTAAGTCATTTAAGTTATTTTGGCCTCACTGTTCTCATCTGGAAAATGGGGGTGATATTACTAGCAACTACCTCATGGGGTGCTGTGAGAATCAAATGAGGTGATATATGTGAAGACCCTGGTAATCCTTAAAGCATTATATAAATGCTATTATTGTTAATGTTATTATTATATATTGTATAATATATTATTATAATTAATATTATTATTTTTGGTGAAAAGCAGCTTGACTTAATGGATAGAGAGCTGTCCTTGGTGCCAGGAAGACATGGGTACATGCCCTGCTCCTACGTAGTAGCTGTGTGAATTTGGACAAATCAATCTCAATGTCCAGGCAACTCTGTTGTTGTTGTCGAGTCATTTCAGTCATGTCTGATTTCCTGACCCTATTTGGGTTTTTTTTGGCAAAGATACTAGAGTATTTGCCATTTCCTTCTCCAGCCCATCTGACAGATGAGGAAACCGAGACAAACAGGATTAAGTGAGTTGCCCGAGGTCACACAGCTAGTGAGTGTCTGAAGCTACATTTGAACTCAGAAAGATGAATCTTCCTGACTCCAGTCCCTGCACTCTATCCACTGGGCCACCTACCTACCCTCTAGGTGACTCTACATGATTCTAAATTTCAGAGAAGGTGCCAGTTTGCATTAGAAGAGGGAGTTTCACCATCTGGGAGTTCTTTCTACTAACAAAATCACAGGTCCAATCTCTATCCTATTGTAGCATTATTAGAGTTATCGTTATTTACACCCCATGTCCAGTGCTTTGCAATCCTTTGGTCAGCTTTCTGGCTACGGTTTCTTCTCTTGTCTCCCTATTTCGCTGCTTGTGGGCCCCACTGGACAAAGCAGCATCTTGAACAGCTTCTAACAGATTGGCCAAATGCAATCCGGCCCACAGTCAGCTGAGAGTAACCCTGCAAGGGTGTCTTGCTAGGCCCACCTCAGACACACCTGCCCAGGATTTGTGCAGTGAGTGTGATGAGAATTTACAGCGAACAGATGGTGAGGGGGGAAAAATGCTTGTTTCTGAGGATTAAATGTTTTCCTTTTCTTGACTTTATCTCCCCAGTGAACAGTAGATCATGAGCTGACATAGCTAAAAATAAGTCAATAAAAACGACCGAGATGGATGGGATGAGGGTCTGTAGAGGGAGTTCTGAGTGGGAGAGGTTGGCAGGGAGATTTTAGAGCCGGAGGAAGATATGTCAGCAAGGAAATAACAAGAAGCCAGGCCTCCCAGTGTCTATGAATTCCCTAGACCTCTCTGTGCCCACAGCTATCTCCTGACCCATCCACTCTATTATAGGCCCCGATTATAAAAACAAAAAACAGGAATAGCCGGCATCTGACATCCTGCAAACAGGTGATTTAGGCTTTATCAGATTCACCATCTGCTTTTAGTCAGCTCACCACTGCCTCTTGGATTGTGGCTTCATTTAAGTCCTGCCACTCCTGACTCCCCAGATGCTCTGACACATCTGGGCTGTTCCTGAAGGCTCTGCGGGAAGAGGGGCCATTTACTTAAGATGAGCTTGTGGGCTGCCATTCCTAGACAAGGTCATGGATGAGTCCTAAGACTGCTGGAAAGGGATTAGGACACTTTCTTGTTTCTGACTTAGGGAGTAAGAGTACTCAGATGGGATTCTGGGGCCGATGGATTAAAGAGAGATGATCAAAGTTTGTGAGCAGCTAAATGGCATAGAGGATAGAGCAATGGCCCTGCAGTCAGGAGGATTTGGGTTAAAATCCGGCCTCAGTCACTTCCTAGCTGTGTGACCCTGAGCAAGTCATTTAATCCTGTTTGCCTCAGTTTCCTCATCTGTAAAATGAGATGGAGAAGGAAACGGCAACCACTCTGCCAAGAAAACCCCAAGTGGGGTCAGAAAGAGTCAGACATGACTGAAATGACTCAACAACAAACAAGGGGGCTTATATGTAGGTCTAGGCTTCTACATAGGGGGATGAGTGGTGATCTTCATGGTGTGATTTCAGAGGTTGTGGAGATAAAGATATAAATATTTTTCCTAAACACTCAGACCTATCATACTACTTGAAATCTTATAGCAAGATTCCTTTTGATCAAGACAGCTAAGTGAAGGGGCAGCTAGGTGGTGCAGTAAATAGAGCTCTGGCCTTGGAGTAAGGAGGTATAAGTTACACATGTGCCATCATGTAAAACATTTCCATATTAGTCATTTTGTACAAGAAGACTTGAAAAGGAAAGAAAGAAAGAAAAAGAAAGAAAGAAGGAAAGAAAGAAAGAATGAGAAAGAAAGAGACAGAAAGAAAGAAAGACAGAAAGGAAGGAATAAAGAAAGAAAGAAAAAGAAAGGCAGGAAGGAAAGAAAGAAAAAGAAAGGAAGGAAGGAAGGAAAGAAAGAAAGAAAATGAAAAATAGTATGCTTCAGTCTGTATTCAGACAACATCAGTTCTTTCTCTGGAGGCAGATAGTATGTTTCCTGCCTTAGACATTTACTAGTTGCATGACCCTGGACAAGGCACTTAACCTCCTTTAAGCGGAATTTCCTCATCTGTAAATGGGGATCATAATAGCACCTCCCTCCTGGGGGTGTTGTGAAGATCAGATGATATAGCATGTGAAATGGCTTTGTAAACCTTACAGCACTATCTAGCTATTAGTATGACATTGCTTTTTTTCTTTTCCTCGTCTGGCCATGGGATTTTAATGGTAAAGGGAGACTCCCTCTGTTAGTATAGATCAGCAGATTCTCTGTCCCTTCTGGTCTTGGGGAGTTACTGACGAGCACCAAAAGGCTGTGCCTTGCCCAGGATCCCAAAGCTAGTGAAAGTTAGAGACAGGATTTGAACTGAAGTCTCCTTGGCCATGAGGCCAGCTCTCTACCCACTATTCCACACTGCCTCTTGAGGTATTGCTACCCTATTTAAAATGTCCTTTCTAAAACACCCTTTGGAAGAGTGATATAGTCAAGTGTTAGATTAAAGGCTTCTTCCTCTGTGACACAAACATCTAATGGCCTAGAATTATAGATTTAGATCAGGAAGGTACCTCAGGGATCATAGAACCCAACCCCCTCACTTTAAAGATGAGGAAACTGAGACTCCAGGGTCAAAAGGTCACACAGGCAGGAAGTATCTGAGATGGGGCCCAGGTGGAAGAATTTCTCCCTTCTCTGGCTCATCATCTTCATCCCCATGATCTCATTTATAGTCAAACACCATTCTGTAAGTCGTCACTACCTCCCCTCAAAAACACAGGGTTAACAAGGCTTGAGGAATGAACAGGATTGTTTACAAGTTGTTGAAAAGAAACAGCCCATATCAGAGCCCACAGAGGACAAGTGGGCAGTTAACCCCCCTTCATCAGAGACCTTCATGACCTCAGTCAGTCTTTGACAGCCATTCAAGGCTCCCAGCTTCTACTGTCTGGCTTCTATTGCCCCTGAGGCTCTTGGGACCATTCCTTGGGAGGTTTGCTCACTTGGTTCCTCTGATCATCTGAGCCATGCAGCTCCCTAACTTCTTGGCACAGGATTTCCCAGCCAGGGTTCACTTCTTCAGCTCACAGTCAGTGAGGTCTTTTTTTCTAGTCAGCTCATTTCTTTAGTCACAGCTTCATCTTGGATAAGCACCTTTGGGCTCTCTGTGCACAGGTCCAGGATTTTGCCAATCAGAGAAGCCTGCTCCATGGTTATCCCTTGCTTGACAGCCTCTGCTGGACCTCTGGGGTTATGGAAGTAAGTATATCCATCTATCAGTAATAACTTGCTTTCCCCCCAATTGTCCTTCACCTCTCCATCTTAGCTGACAGCTCAATCCTTTTCCTACCAATCCTACACAACTTCTTATAATATCTATTACCGATAAGAGATAGGTGAAGAAGAAAAATCCGCAATCCTACTAAGCACTTTTATCGGTCATTCACATTTTAGGTTAAATTAGAATATCAAATTCTTTCCATTTGCAACCTGCCTGAGAGTAGGGCATTATGGAAATGGAAGTTGTGACAAGAAAGAAGAGGGCAAGAGAGGAGAACATGGTAAGCTATGTGGCACAACTAGCATAAGCTAGCACTTACATATATATATATATATATATATATATATATAATGCTTTTAGCAAAAGGAAGCACTTTACATGTTACCTCTTTTGATCCTTACTGTCCTGGAATCTATCATCTATCTATCTATCTATCTATCTATCTATCTATCTATCTATCTATC
>NW_020954546.1:30451196-30521149 GCF_900497805.2 Vombatus ursinus
ATCTATCTATCTATCTATCTATCTATCTATCTATCTATCTATCTATCTATCTATCTATCTATCTATCTATTTTTGTTTTTGTTTTTTGAAGGAAAACAGGGTAATTTACTTGCCCAAGATCAAACAGCTAGTAAATGTCTGAGGCTGCATTTGAATTCAGGTCTTTCTGACTCCAGAGCCAGTGCAGTCCTGGAATTTAGATGCCATTATTATTCCTATTTTATAGATGAAGAAATTGACACAGGCAGAAGTTATTATTATAAGATCACACAGCTAGTAAGTGTCTGAGGCAGGATTCAAACTCAGGTCTTCCTGAGTCCAAGTCTAACATACTAGCTGCCCTTTAGCGATGAGGCACAATAAGGAGGGGGAGAAAGGGCAGAGGGTACAGTAGCCTAGAATAGAGTAGAGAGGACATAACATAATTTATCAATTTCAAAACATTCAGAAGCCAACACAGGCTATAAAGCCATGATGTCTCAGAGACAGAAGGAACCTTAGATACTATCTATTCCAACTCCTTTATTTTACAGATGGGGAAACTGAGGCCTTAAGAGGGAAAGTGATTTATTCAGGTCATATAACTAGTGACAGAGTTCCAACTCAACACCTCCCCCCCCCACCTCATCCCCATGCACAAATATTTTATAGATCTTGTTTCAGTGGCGAGGGAGAATGGGAAGCAGTGTGATATAGGAGACTAAAGAATTTCAGATGGGGGTAGGGAGAAAGAATCAGGTTATCATGGGAGGGCTTTGTACATAATGAGCACTTAATAAATGCTTGTTGATTTGGATTGGATTGGATTGCTCCCAGAGCTGTGGCCAAGCCAGCTGTCCCCTAGCTCTAACCCATTGGCTTCATGTGCTGTAGAGAATCAGGCAACCTGAGTGGACTGCTGATTTACTGAACTGGGTCATTTTGTGCTGACCCATGGGTATTTTAGGGCCCAAATCTTTGAGGCACACCAGAAAAAGACTGAGGCCAGGGTTACTACTTCTTGGCTTTGCACACCCACAAAATCCAGGCCTTGCTGAAAGTCGGCAAAGGCATCCCATAGCCAGAACCTGGGGGGCTGAAATGGAAAGCCCAGGGCTTTGTTCTCCGCCATGGGAGAGTTTCAAGGTTGGCAGAGTGCCTGGCCCCCAGTCAAGAAAGGGGTCTGAGTCTCATCAGAGCTTGGCAACAAGTGAGATAGGGGAGACAGATGCAGGCATGGAGAGAAGAGCTTTTGAAAATATTCTTAACAAGTAGATAGATTTCTTTTTTTCCCTCTTCTTTCTAGCAAGTGTTCAAAAAGCGCCAGTGTGCTTTTGTGAGGTTGTCTTTTAAAAAGATCCCTCTAGCAGATATCACAGAGAGAGCAGGATTCATTTTCATCATTTGTTAGAGGAAAAAAAAACAAAGTTTTAAAACAGCTGAGAAAAAAAATCCTCTGCAGTTGGCTTTCTGTTGACTTTCAGATCCGACATTTGAGGGTTTCCCTCAGCTGTGCCCTCGATCCATTCCCTTATACTTTTCCATGCCATTTCTTATTATCCACCAGTGAACCCCTCTGGTCTATCCACTGTGCCCCCAACACAACTTCATCCTTCCCACCACTAAGCTTTTGCCATTCTTTATCCTTCTTGAACTTTCTCTTCTCAATCGTTTTTCTCTTTATCGATTTATATATGAATTTGTCATGATTGATAAAATCATTCCATTTATATCATTGTTTTCTTGAAAACTTGGTTCAAACAAAGTGAGTGTCCATTAATTAGGGAATGACCAAACACATTGTTGTATATGAATTCTATGAGATGTAAGAAACAATGAATATGAAAAATTCAGAGAAACATGGGGAGATTTGTAAGCACTGATGTAAAATAAGCAAAAGAAAGGGAACAATAATGATTACAACAATTTTGATAAAAATAACATTAAAACAAAGCTGAACTCTGAGTAATTTTAATGGCTAATCTTGACTCTAGAGGATAAATAAAGAAATGCACCACCCTCCTTCAGCAGAGATGCGCTGGTCTATGGGTGCAGAATGTTGTGTACATTATTAGCCACAATCACTGTATTTGTTGATTTTGCTGAATGGTTTTTCTTCATTAAAAGGAGAATGTAATGGATGGTATTGGTAGCAGTAGGGTATATCCAGAAATGACTATGATGTACAAACAAAAGGTCCTAATAAGACATTATTAAAATGACAACATCGTCTTGATTGAAGATTCACCTCCAAAAAAATTCCTCCCTCTAACAACTCTCCACTCTGGCTTCCTCAGAATTCATCATCCAGTTTGTTTTTTTGTCTCTTGTATCGAATATGTGTTCTTTCCCCATATGAACAGCTAGCTCCATAAAAGGGGAAGCCATGCCTTTCTGTTGTTCTCATGCTCAAAACCGAAAGCTCCCTGAATTCCCAATTGGATGTTTCCCTTGCCAGTATCCAAGGGATTGGGGAGAGGAGAATTCTCTGCTTTAAAATATTACTTTGGGACTTCAGCCTAATCCTTTTCTCTCCTTCTATATTTTTATAGTGAGACATTAGAATATTACAATTAGCCAGCTGTTCAGAGTGTAGCAAACAGCCATCCACTGTGGAGAATATTGGGAGGAAGAGTTACAAGCTAATCAAACAGGTAAATTACAGGTCCAGGGCATAGTCTAAAGTCCAACTTTGTTCAACATGACACACGCTTCTTTAGTTTCCCTGCCGAATCCCATTGCAAGGCTAGTTAAGACTTTGTTTCTCAAAACCCGGCTCTCAAGGAATCATAGAATCTCAGAGTTGAGAAGGGCCTCAATGATCATCTAGCTCATTCCTTCTTTGAAACATGAATCCTGTCTGCAACTGTTCATTCAGTCACTACCTGAAAATCTCTTAGGTGGTAAAACACAATACTTTTTTCAGGATCCCATTCCATATCTGCACTGCACTAATCATCAGAAAGTTTTTCCTCAGAGGGAGTCAAAATCTGCCCCCCCTGTAACTTTTTTCCCCCATTGACCTTGGTCCTATCTTCTGGAGTAACATATTCATTCCATCTTCCATACTACTACCTTTCAGAAAAGGTCTTTTCTGGCTGAGATCCAGGTCCAGTCCCACCTGATGCTTACTTAGATTGTCATTTATTGTATTCTAAATCCCATACTCAGACCTTGCTGCTCTTCTTGGCACTCAGCATGTTATGTCCACAAACTTTCTGACTTGGAGTCAGAAAACCTGGGTTCAACCTACCTCTGAACCAAACTCAACATATCCCAAACAGAACTCTTCATATTTTTCATCTTTTCCTTGAAATCAATGATTCTTTGGAACTTTCTGAATACTGTCCAAAGTACCACCATCCTTCTAGTCATCTGATTTCTCAACCTTAGGTTTATCTTCAAGTCTTCACCCTCACTCACCTCACTTAGCCAATCAATCGCCATATCTTGTCATTTCTATCTCAACAACATCTCTCATATAAATTCCCTTCTCATGAGTCACCCAGCCACTACCCTTATTCATGTCCTCGTCTCTTTTAGTCAGGACCATTTTAATAGTCTCCTCCTTGGTGTCTTTCCCTCAAGCCTCTCTCCACTCTAGTCTATCCTGCATAGAACTGCCAAGATGATTTTTCTAAAGCACAGGTAGGACCATATCTCTCCCCAAATCAATAAACCCCAATGACTTCCTATTGCCTCTAGGCTTTTAAAGTTCTTCCCAACCTGGCTCTTTCCTATCATTCCAATATTTTTCTTTCTTACATCTCTTCACACACTGTATGGTTCAGCCATACTGGTCTACTTGCTGTTCCTCATTTAAAAAATTCCATCTCCAGTCTGTTCATTTCTGCACTGGCAATGCCCCATGTTTGGAATGCTCGCCCTCCTCAGTCTTACCTTTTATTGCAAAGGCAGAGGTCAATTGAATCAGTTCATTTATCAATTACCCTTACTCCAATTGAAGTAAATGACAAGATGCTATGTCCTGATATCTTTATCAGGTGAGAACACATATCACTTCAATTATTTAATCAAAGGTGTGAACTAAAGATGAAAAATGTGTAGCCATCACCACTGCATGAATCAATTAATTAATCAAAAGCATTTTAACTAGATGGGACAGTAAACCTGTTCAGAATGATGGAAAAGACTTGGTCACACCCTATGGGGATTTCATAAAATCAACAAACTAATATAGAATTGAGCATTCCAATGTCCAGCCAGTGAGTGGTGGAAGCAGTTCAAACCAAGCCCTGGAAAGGCTCATTGATTGGGGTGGGAGGGGGTTGAGAGCAACTCAATCTCTTCCATCTCTTGACCAGAGGAAGACTTTGTGAACTTTGGAGGACCAGAAGACTTGAACTTTTTTCGTCGTGTCCTAGAAGTGTCCCCAGAATAGCAGTGATTCTTGGTAATATCTGCAGGAGGGGCCAAAGACTGAATATACCAAGGAAAGAAATCCTTTCTCTCTCTCTCTCTCTCTCTCTCTCTCTCTCTCTCTCTCTCTCTCTTTGGTGAGGTTTGGGGTTAAGTGACTTGCCTAGGGTCATACAGCTAATGTCAAGTGTCTGAGGCCAGATTTGAACTCAGGTCCTCCTGACTCCAGGACTGGTGCTCTATCCACTGCACCACCTAGCTGCCCCAGAGAGAAATCTTTAAGACCCAAAAGGGATCTCAGAGGAAAAGCTAGAGCACACCGAAGACAAATTTCTTGTGTACCTCATGAAATCAATAAAATAGACTTGTTACAACAAAAACAGGAACATAGCCCTGATCTACATGCATTTTCTAAGCTTGAGCCCACTTTCTCCTGGACTCTATATGTACTTGGTGGAGAATGTGTCACAGACTTTTGGGAGGATGTTTTACAAGAATTATTTTTACTGTATCACCTTAGTTAATACCTAGCTAAAAGCTAATTTAAACCTGACTGGTTAATTGATATCAGCTTATAAAAATGGGCCCCCTGGTGGGGGCTCATAAGCTAAAGGACTAGAAAACATCCCCCTTACTCTTTTAAATTCCCCTTGCAGCTAGAAGGAAAAATTTAGGGGATTGAACCTAGAATCTGACAGTGTGAGTGGAAGCTAGGCTAGTAACTCCAGGGTCTGAGTTACATTGGAAGCCCTCATTTCCTTCAAGCAGCTAGGGAGTACGGTGGCTAGAGTGCCAGGCCTGAAGTCAGGAACACTAATAATTTTGAGTTCAAATCTGGCCTCAGACATTTACTAGCTGTGTGACCCTGGGCAAGTCATGTAATCTTATTTGCCTCTGTTTCCTCAACTGTAAAATGAGCTGGAGAAGGAAATGGCAAACCACTCCAGTATCTTTGCCAAGAAAACCCCAAATGGGGTCATGATGAGTCTGACATGACTGAAAATGATTGAACCAAAAGTTTCCTTCAAAACCTAATTCAAGTTCTACCTTCTTAAGGAGGCCCTTCTTGGTCATATGACAATGCCTTCTTTTCTGAGGTTATTTTGAACCCCCTCGGTATCTTGTATATACCTATTTGTATACCTGTGGTCTACCACATTTGGGTGTAAGCTTCCCGAAGGCAGGGAATTTTCACTTTTCCTTTGTATCTCCTCTACTTAGCATAGTACTTGACAGATAGTAAGCACTTAATAGGTGTTTGTTAATTGATCTATCAACTGATTAGTTTTCACTTAACCTCCCTGGGGCTTGATTTCTTCAATTGGATATGGCCTCCCAGATCTCTTGTAGCTTTAGCACTACAATCCTTATAATCTTGGATGGTCTCTAGGGCCCCTTCTGGTTCTAAATCAATGATTCTATGAACTCTATTCTTTTCTCAAGCTTTTACCCTAATTAGGCTTGTATCTCCACATTTCTTCTTTATCTTTCCTGTCCTTGTCCACACTTCCTATTTTCTAGCTGCTTTCCTGCCAGCTCGTTGCTTCCAATATTGCACTGTTTCTCATTATTTTTTTGGCCCATCATGAATAAGGATGGTTCCAATCCTCAGCTGTATCACCCATCCAGAAGATGTTTCTTGGTCTACAGAAAAACCCAGCTGGAACACACACACACGAATAATTAAGGAGAGAGTCGACTGATCACAGTGTTTCCCACAGCATGAACTGGTATACCGGACATTGAAATGGTAGACACGAAATGCCTATCAGGTGAATGAATACACCCTGTGTTAAACCCAATGCCATAACTCCAGACTGTGATTCATTTCCAGGTTTTCTGCATTTCCCAGCTCTAGGAATACCTCCCCATATTGGCTTCTGATTTACTGCACACAGAGGCTATTGCCATGGTAGGACTGATAATAAAAAAAAAAGAGGGAGAGAGATAGAGAGAAGGAAATACTAAAAATTGATTTCTTGCTGAAACACTATTTGCTGATGAGTTTCTTTAATTTTGGTATTAGGAATGTGTGCCATTAATTCCATCAAACTGATAGGATATTGGAATTAATGTACAAGGAGAAACTTTAAAGCTGTGAGAGTCTAGGAAGGAACAATCAGCTGGCAACCTAGCCAATTGCAGTTGACCTCCGGTGATTGGTGATTGGTCTTGAGATGATCTCAGAAATGAGTTTGCTTCTACTATTTATTCAGTTGGGCATAGATTCATACAAGGTCATAACTGGCAAGGACTTTCTGGTTTGCAGTTTAGTTGGGCAAAGGAGCCCTCAGACCTGTGATGCTGATGATGCTGCTGTCTTGCCCCCAAAAAGAAAATACTTAACCCTGTTGGAGGAAGTCACGTTTGATCCACAAGAGGTGAAGTTATGGCTCAAGGGAAAGCCTTATGAAACCAGGAGACCTGTGTTTGAATGTCGTCTCCATCATTTATTATCTATGTGAAGCTGGGCAAGTTATTTAATTTCTAAATTGGTTCCCTTATCTTAAAAAGGATAATGATTTTTGCATTATTTACTACCCCTAGGGAGGCAGTGTGGCATCATGGATAGGAGTTTGACTTGGAGTCAAGAAGACCTCAGTTCAAATCCTCCCTCTGAACCTTATTAGTTGTATAACTCTGGATAAATCACTTAACTCAGGCAGCTAGATGATGCAATGAATAGAACACTGGACTTTGAGTCAGGAAGACTTTGGTTCAAATCTAGCCTCATACACTTAGTAGCTGTGGAACCTTGGGCAAGTCACTTAACCTCTGTCTGCTTCAGTTTTTCATCTTTTAAAGGAGGATAATAATAGTTCCTATCTTGCAGGGTTGTTATGAGGATTAAATGAGATAATATTTGTAAAGTGATTAGCAACAATGCCTGACACATATATGCAATTAATAATTCCTTCCTTCCTTCTTTCCTTCTTTCCTTCCTTCCTTCCTTTCTTCCTTCCTCTCTCCATTCCTTCTTTCCTCTCCATGACTCAGAAAATGACCTGCAAAGTCACAGACCAAGGAATCCTATATTTAAAGTTGGATTTAAACTTGGAGATTGTTTGGTTCATTTTATAGATGAAGAAAATGAGTCTCAGACAGGTGAAGTGACTTCCCCAATCTTACTACTAGATTGGTAGTTAAGTGATAGAGCCAAGATTCAAATTCACCTTCTCTGACTCCAAGTCCAGCACTCTATCTACCACACTAGGCTTGGCACTGGGGAAGGGAATTACCATATCAGAAATTCCCTGTACTAATGAAATCACTACATATCTCTCTCTCTCTCTCTCTCTGTATATATATATGTATATATATATATATATATATATATACACACACACACACACACACACACACACATATACATACACACACACACATATATACATATATACACATATATCTATATCAGTCAACAAAGACTCACTAGATGCCAGGAACTGTGCTAAACTCTGAGGTTACAAAGAAGGCAAAATACTTTTTTCCCTTAGGGAGTTTACATTCAAGTGAGAAAGACAACATACAGACAACTACGTGCATGCAAAATATGAACACAGTTGTTAGGAGGTAATATGGGAAAGGAATACATTAGCTCCTGGAAATGCCTCCTAAAGAAGTTAGGATTTGATCTGATTCTTAAGGGAAACCAGAAGAACTAGGAAACAGAGGTAAAGGAGCAAAGCTTTTCAGGAATGGTGGGAGGGGGTGGGAAAAGCTAGTGCACAGGCATTTAGATGGGAGATGGAGTATCCTTTTTGAACAAGTGGAAGCAGGCCAGTGTAGCTGAATTGTAGAATATTAGGAGGGGAGTAAAAAGTGAGGAGACTGGAAAAAGTAGGAAGGGGCCATGTTATGAAGAACTTTAAATGTCAAACAGATTATATATGATCTTGTGGGCAACAGGGAATCATTGGAGCTCACTGAGTATGGAGGCTTACTTGGTTCAGCTTATGCTTTAAAAAACCACTTTGAAAGTGACAAATGCTGGAGGGGATGTGGAAAAATAGGTACACTAATATGTTGTTAGTGGAGTTATGGACTGGTCTAAACATTCTGGAGAGCAATTTGTAACTATGTTCAAAAGGCTATAAAACTGTCCATACCCTTTGACCTAGCAATAATAGTACTAAGTCTGTATCCCAAAAAGATCAATAAAAAGGAAAAGAACCTATATGTACAAAAATATTTATAGCATCTCTTTTTATATTGGCAAATAATTGGAAACTGAAGGAATGCCTATCAGTTGGGGAATAGCTGAACAAGTTGTGGTATATGATTGTGATGGGATTTTATTGTGCTATAAGAAATGAAGATAAGGATGCTTTCAGAAAAAACCTAGAAAAATGTGTATGAACTGATGCAAAGTGAAGTGAACAGAACCAGGAGAATTGTACACATTAATAGCAATATTATCATGATGATCAATTGTGAAAGACTTAGCTACTCTGATCAATGCAATGATCCAAAATAATTCCAAAGGATTCATGATGAAAAATACAATCCACCTCCAGAGAGAGAACTGATGAACAATAAGTGCATATTGAAACATACTTTTTTATTTTCTTTATTTTTCTTGCTTTTTGTTATGTGTGTGTTTATTTTGCAACATAGCTAATATGGAAATATATTTTACATGACTTCATATGCATAATTGATACACATTTCTTGCCTTCTCAGTGGTTGCGGGAGAGTGGGGAGGGTGGGAGAGAATTTGAAGCTCAATTTAAAAAAAATGTTAAAAATAAATAACCTTTAAAAAGATCTACTCTTAATGGAGGAGGTAAATACTCAGTTGGAGATGGTGGTTGTGGATAATACAGTAGATAAGGTACAGGTTCAAATCCCCCTTCTCATGCTGCTAGTTCTGTGACTTTGAGCAATATCAGAAATTGATATGATTTAATCTATGGAAATGACACATAAAAGATGGATTACCATCTGCCTTGCTGTTATCTTCAAAGGACCATGGGATATTTTCATCTGACTTGTAGCTGAACCTTCTTCAATGAGAACAGGGAACACCATACTTTTCTATTTGTATTCCTAATACTTAGTATTGTGGTTTGTCCGTAGAAAATCCTTAATAAATGTGTTTTAATTGTTGAAAGAAAGAAAGAAAGAAAGAAAGAGAAAAATCATCTTGGCAGCTGAGTGTTGAAATGGAGAAAGGCTTGAGGAAGGGAAAATAGTCAGAAGGCTACTGTAGCGATGTGGTAATGAACAAAGATTGTGACTGTGTGAGTGAAAAGGAATATTGTAAAGGTAAAATGACTAGATTTGGTGATGGATTGGATATGTGGGGTGAATAAGAATGAGAAGTTGAGAATGATATTGAGATTATGAGCTTCAGTGACTGGGAGTGTGGTGAGTCCCTAAACAGTAGTAGGGAAGCTCAGAAAAGTGGACAGTTGGGAAGATAATGAGTTCTGTTTTGGACATGTTGAGTTCAAGAAGTATTTGAGACATTTAGTTTGAGACATCCAAGATGCAGTACCTATAAATATCAGGGGAAAGACTACGTTTGAATAAAGAGATGTGAGAACCATCTCTATAGAGATGATAATGAAACCCATGGGGGCTGGTGGTTTTACCAGATGAGATAGCATACAGCAAAAGGAGAAGAGGACTCATGACAGAGCCTTCAGAGACATCCAAGACTACAGTGTATGGCCTGGATGAAGATCCAGCAAAGGCAATTGAGAAGAGGCAATTGGACAGGTAGAAGAAGAACCATGAGAGAATATTATTATGAAAATCTAGAGGAGATTGTATCCAGGAGAAGGTGATCTTGGTGCCATATTTTGCAAGGATGGGGAAAAGACCATTAGATTTGGCAGTTGGGAGATCACTGGTAACTTTGGAGAGGGCAGTTTCAGTTGAAAAATGAAGCTGGAGGCCAGATTGCAGCTAGTTTAGAATCTAGGAAGAGGAGAGAAACTGGGGACCCTGAGTGTTGGTGATGTCTTTCTCAAGGATTTTAGCCACGAAGGGGGTGAGACAGATTGATGTTTATCAGGGGTGGTAGGATCTAATATAAGTGAGACATGGGCAGCAGGGAAGAAGTCAGTAGACAGGGGGATGATTGAAGAGAAGAAAAAGTGAGAATGACAGTGGCAGGCAGTGTGCTGGAGATGTTGAGAGGGGACAGGTTCAAGAGTTCATGCAGAGGGCTTTGCCTTGGCAAAGAGAAGGATCACCTTTTCATCTGAGACCGGAGTGAAGGCAGTGAGGGACCATGTCTAAATGAAGTCAAATGAGAATGAAGAGGTCAGTCTAGATGTTCTTGGTAAAGTATGAGGTAATGTCCTCAGCTTAAAGGTTGGGGCAGAGTGGAAGATGTACCATCAGAGGCTCAAGGAGAGATGAAAATGTTTGGAACTGCTGCTGTGGAGAAAGGGACAGGAAATCATTACATGCAGTGAAGGCCCAGCTGAGATTAATATAGCATAAATTTATAGTGGACTCAGGTAGCACAGTTTTGTGATTTATTCTAGCTTCACTCAGGAGCAGGTGCAGAGCTCAGAAGGAGGTGGATGGTGAGATTGTAATTCAGGGTTGGGGTTTAGCAAGGTTGGTGATTGGTGATGAGATAAGGGGGCAAAGAATTCAACAGCAGAGAATAGTGTAGTACTGAACTGGTTCATCAAAGCATTGACGTTGGAAGGAAGGAGTAGAATATAGCAAGTGCATAGTTATAAGCTTGGAAAGTGGGTGGGAGGATTAAGATTATAGTGAGGATGAAGAACAGGTTGGGTGATTTGCACAGGGTCATACAACTAAGTCTGCTCTGCTCTGCACTGAGTAGTAGAGTCACCTAGTGTCTGAGGCTGTATTGAACCAAGGTCTTTCTGACCCCAGGTCCAGGATTCTACCCAACATATCATGTCACCCCTCTAGCAATAAACATACTTTATGCTTCTATAGTATGTTTTAACTTTTTCCAAGTATTTTCACATCTATTATTAGGTCACTGTTCCACTCCAGAACAGTAGCTCCTTACTGTTTACCTAATGAGATATCCTAATTGCTCTTCTGGACGCTCAAGATCCTCTGCACTCTGTTTCTATCTGGCCATGCCGTTCCATCCACAATCTGGGACCACTCTTCGGTCTGTTCCTAACTCCCCAGTAATTTCCATTCCTCTTGACTTTCCAATCTAGCGAGGCAGATCTCATTGTCCATCCCCCACATCATGCTTATTTAATGAGTAAACACTATAAAGTAGACATAACACACTCAGGAAGTCATGAGCAGAAACAAAATTGGAACTCAAGTCTGGATGCCTGAAGCTCTACTTCTCTGGGTCCTTGTCCTCCTGTCTATGTCTCCCTTTGAAAGTCTGTTTTAAAAGGAATTTTCTGGGGATAGGCTTCAAGGAACTAGAGATGTTTAGCCAGAAGAAGAGAGAACTTCAGGAGATAGCTGTCATCAAGTATTTGAAGGGCTGTCAGGTGGAAAAGAGATTAGATCTGTTCTACTTGGCCCCAGACATCAGCTAGTAGGGACTTGATTTAGCCTTGATATAAAGAGAAGCTTATTAACTATTAGGACTATCCAAAAATGGGACAGGCAGTCTTGACAGGTAAAGGAGTCCTTATCACTGGGAGTCTTCTAGTAGAAGTTGAACCACTACTTATTAGAGATGTTATAGAGGGGATTCCTTTGCGGTTATGGATTAGGGGGTTCAAAAGGAAACACAGATAAGCAGGACAGCTTTGAAAATAACATGCTGAATTTATCATCAATATATCTAACTATCTTCAAAAAGCCAGCTGAATGTAATAGAGATTGATGGCTTCACAGAGAATCCTCTTTTTTTCTATTCTACTTTGTACTTGGAAATACTCATTTGTGTGTGTGTGTGTGTGTGTGTGAAATGCAATTTTTAAAAATCAGTTTTGGGTTAAACAGGATTATTTCTGAGATCCCTTCTGTCTCTAAGCTTTCATGAATCTCAAGAGAAAGGAACTAAGAAAATGATACCACTCAGTGTTCAGCTACAAAGTGGACTTGAAATTGGGGGTGGGGTGGGAATCAGAAACCTATAACCAGAAGAAATTCAAAGGATCTGCCTAACCTCTGCTTTCAGGTTGAATGTTGAAATCCTTAAATTAGGTGGTATAGTCATTCATTGCAATGATTGATCCCCTTGAATATAAAGTTCCTTCTATTCTAGTCAAATCTCTCTCAAATTTATCTAAACACCTCCCTTCTGGTCCTCCTCAGTCATGGATGACCTATTGTATTCAGCACATGGATAGCCAGTCCCTTTTTAACCTCTAACTGTATGGCTTATAAAGTTCAGAAGACAAGGGCAGTAGTGTTTATGTTTGCTTTTTATTTTGGTTTTTTTTTTTTTGGTGACCTAAATTATCTGGATATCACTGTGGTCCTCTACTTCCCTTTGGCCATGTAGACATGGCCAATAGGTCTTGTTCCATCCTTATCTGGGTGAGTGTTGCACTTGGACAGATTCTCTAGCCACAGACAACTGAACCTCCTCTGAATTCCAGCTTGTTTTTAGGGCTCCAGGCAGACCCAGTTTCCCAAATTAGCAGTTACAGAAGCATAAACAAGTCTGATAATCTACTGGCTGATTACTTCATTAAACAAGCACATCTGTGGCATAAATACACACAGATCAGGTCTTGGAAACAAGGATTGTCTCACAGAGGCTGGAAACAGCATGTGAAAAGCACTCTGTGTGTGTGTGCGTGTGTGTGTGTGGGTGTGGGTGTGGGTGTTTTGTGGGTCAACAAGGTGCTGGACAGTTTGTCGATCATAGAATTAGAGCCAGAGTCCCAAGGAAATGAACTTCCATGGCCAAGGTCACATGGATGACCTGGTAAGCATCTGAGGCTGGATCTGAATTCAGGTCCCCTGATTCAGTGCCCTTTGTACTCTAACATGTTGTCTCCTCCAGAGCCATGTCGCCCAAGGGTCTGTCCTTCCCCTTTGCTCCTCCAGTGACCTTGTATCTACCAACTGGACTTTGGTGGAGAGAGTGACGCTGATGGCTGCGAAGCTCTGCCTCACTTAAATCCAATTCACCCACAAGTCAAGACATCACCCTCATGATGCCATTGGTCCTATTCAAGGACGAATGCTGAACAACAAACACCACCCACCAACTTGGTTATCTCCTTCCATCTAACATCTACCACTGGTCAATGAGCCTGGCAAAGATAGGCCTGAGATTGGATTTCAGGGCAGTAGGTCTCCACAAACACTCCTTATAGGACCAAAGGTTTTAGAGCTAGATGAGACCTCAGAACTCAACCGGTCCAACTCCATTACTTTACAATGCAGGAAGATGAGGCTCAGAAGGGGTATGGATGCTTCTGGTACATTTTATTTTTCCTCCTTAGGCCCAGTTACCTCTTTGTAATTCATCCATTTGTCCCTCCTTTTCTAATCCCTTTCCATTGTCTTTTTTAACTGCTACTTCATCCATCAATCAACAAGCATTTATTAAGCACCTGCACTTTTAGGCACAAGAGATATAAAAATAAGAATGAAATAGTCCTTGCCCTCAATGAGCTTACATAATATCTGAGAAGATAATAGATTGATAGAGCCATAGATTCATAGGTATAGCTGGATGGGAATAGATAAATAGATTTGGGTGTAGATGATAGGTAGATATAGATGGATGGAGATAAATATGGCTATAGATGATAGATAGATATATATGGATTTTGTTGTTTTTTCAGTTGTGTCTAACACTTTGTGACCCCATTTGGGATTTCCTTGGCAAAGATCCCAGAGTAGTTTGCCATTTCCTTCTCCAACTCATTTTACAGATGAGAAAACTGAAGCAACCACAGTTAAGTGACTTGCCCAGGGTCACACAGCTGATATCTGAGGCCCAGTGCTCTATTGTGCTACCTAGCTGCCCTTAAATGGATACAAATAGAGAAATAGATATGAATATAGACAATGACAGAAATAGATGGAGATGGATAAATAGATACGGATATAGATGACAATAGATATAGGTGGATATAGATAAACTGATATAATTATTTACCTACTTTTTTGTCTCTCTCTCTCTGTGTCTCTCTCTACACACACACACACACACACACACACACACACACGCACACACACACCCATTTACACACACCTATTTATGGATAGGGAGTACACCAGTGATTTTCTTGCTATTAGAAACTCTTGAGTAGGGAAACATTTTCTACCAGTGCAGTTTAGCACCTTTTCTTCAACTAAATGATTTGCCTAGGGTCGCACAGCCAGGATGTGTGAGTAGTTGGAGTTAAACTGAGGTCTTCTTTGCTTTGAGACTAGATACCTCTCATATGTGTATGTATTTGTATGTGTGTGTGTGTATGTATGTATGTATATATGTACAAAACAAACAGGAGGTCATTTGAGGAGCGGAAGCATTACCAGCTGGGAGTTCTTGGGGGTGGATAAGGATCAAGAAAGGCCTCCTTCAGCAGATTCTGCTTGAGTTGAGCTTTGAAGGAAACTGGGAATTCCAAGAATCAGAGGTGAGGATGAAGGGCATTCCAGGCAGGGGGACCACCTGTGCAAAGGTATGCAGATGGGTTTGGAGTATCTAGTGTGAAGATCCACAAGAAGGTCTCATAAAGGGAAAAAATGCTTAATTGGAGCCAGATTTTGGAGGATTTTCTTCTCTTCTGCCCTTTCTCTCTTGTATATCCTTGTCATCTCACTTAACCTTTTCCATTCCTTTTTTTTCCTCTCCCTTCTATTGACCTTTTCTCAAGGTTCACTCACCCAGGTCTCCTGATTCATAGAGAACCTGTTTAGTATAATAAAAAGAACAGTGGAGTTGGAATCAAAGGAACCAGGTTCTAAAACTTACTGGCCACATAACCTTGGGAAGTCACTTCACCTCTCTAAGCCTCAGTTTTCACTTCTGTAAAATGTTCACAATGATGTATGCACTACCCATCTCAGGCCAGCATTTTGTATAGATTGTGGTAACGTATAATGTGAATTGCTCTTATAGCTCATATTCCAATTAGCTCTGGACCCTTTTGGAGCAGGGGTTCAAATTATGGGGAGTCATCAACGGTATTTTATCTCTCTGATACCCTTCTGTACCCACTTGTCTTGAAAAGGAAACAAAACAAAAAGTAGAAAACATCTGAAGTACCTCAGTGGATGTATTTAGTTGCTCACATTATAACAGATCCAGTCAAGGAGTAGCATTTTTCAATTCAATTCAATAAACATTTATTAAGTGCCTCTTGTGTGCCAGGCACTGTGCTAAGTGTTGGGGATGCAAAAAGACACAAGAGGCAAAAGACAGTCCCTGTCCTCAAGGAGCTTACAATCGAATGGGAGAAATAACATGCAGACAAACAGATACTAAGCAAGCTATATATAGGATAAATAGGAAATAATTAACAGAGGAAGGATCTAGGATTAAGAGGAGGTAGGGAAAGCTTCCTGTAGAAGGTGGGATTTTAGTTGATATTTAAAGGGAGTCAGGGAGCTCAGTAGTTGGAGCGGAGGAGGGAGAGCGTTCCAGGCATGGGGGATAGCTAGCCAGAATGCCTGGAGCTAAGAGATGGTTCATGGAACTGTCATTTGGGACAGAGGTGAGTTGGAAAATGACAAGAAACCCTATTAGTGTGTGTGTTCCCAAATCTGTCCAATCTTACCCATATCCCTCCCATTCCCCTAGAGGAGTTGGATGATTCGGTCCTTGCACCACCCTCCTCTGACAGCCAAGGCATGTACAAAGTCTCTCTACACCCCAAGCGAGGAAGTTGGAGCTTTCAGTGCAGGCAGCCTCGGCTTCTCTGCTTGACAACTCCTACTGGTGTCTGCTGCCCAGTTCTCTTTGCATATCTAGCTGCCCCAGGTCTCCAAGAGCTTCAAGCTTGCCTTGCCTCAGGCATTGCCTTTCCCTTGCTGAGCTGCACGAGCATACTCAGAAATGTAGTCTTTCTCTGCCTCCGTCCTGCGAAGTGCACCTTCCTGTTATACCAGGCCCTGTGTACTATCTCCCACCACCTTTTAAAATGGCAATGAAATCTGATAGTTAGGGCTGGAAATCTGAGAAATCTGAATTAGCCTATTCATCTGAGAAGCTTCATATGCCCTGGTTAAACAGGGGGCTAAAGGACTCTTTCTCAGGTCCTTTATTTCCTTTTTTTAACCTGAGTGTATCATGTTTTAAGTGAGATTTGGTGATTTTCCTCTTTGGTTTGAGAGATAGCATGGTGTAGAGGATAAGAGCACTGGACTCGGAATCAGAAAGATATGGGTTCAGATCCTATCTCAGATACTTAATAACTATGTGACCCAGGGCAGGTCATTTAACCTCTCTTTGTCTCAGTTTCCTCATCTGTAAAATGAGGAAGCTGGATTCTGTGGTCTTCTCCAGCTCTCAGTCTATGTCCTTAGATTACCAGAGTCAATTAGACAGGAACTCCTGAAAGGCACAGGACTTGGTCAAGCTGATGGGCGTCTTGGTTTCCTGAGTCCCACTGCCACTAAGTCAGGGAGGGAAACTTGTCCAAAATCCTGCAGATTGGTGATAAGGCAGACATCCAGCTTGTTATTTTCAATCAGCTTCCTTCTTTTTCTACCTGCCATGTTGGTTTAATCTTAAGAGAGATAAATGACAGGCAATTTTCTTGATGCAATTTTCTTCTCCTCATCTTTACTCAAGTCATAGGAAGCAGGGAGGGGGAGTTTCTCTAGAGGCAGGACTCTTGGAAAAGCTTGCAACTCTGTGAGGAGAGATCTAGCCAATGGGATTTTCCCATTCAGCCAGACTGATGAAACTAGACTTAGCTGATGCTCATCGGCACCCCCCCCCACCCACTTAGGACAGCTTACAAAGGATAACAACCCAGCTCTAAATCACACTCTGCTTGACCACAACGATTCCCAGGGGAGAAGGAGGAAATCAACATCTGGGCACACAGTAACATCCTTTGAATCTTAAAGGGCCTTACTGGTTTCTTTATCAAGGAAAGGAGTGATTGGAGTGGGGCAGGCTTGGTAAGGAAAAGCTTCTTGTGGGTGATGAGATTGCATCCATCTATCTATCCGTCTATCAATGTATATATTAGTTTGTATGTTTATTCATTCATTCATCAATATTTTATAGAATGCCTTCTGTATTACCAGTATTATGCTAAGTCCTGTGCCCTGGCATCCTGTCTCAGAGCATGGTGCCACTACAGATATAGTTCTATAGCTAGACGGAACCTTACAGACCATGTGGTCCAATCTCCTCATTTTACAGATGAGTAAATTAAGGGTCAGGAAGAATAAGTGACATCAGAGGCAGCCCTTGTACCCAGGTGCCCTAATTTGAGAGTTGTTGATTGGTGACATCTTATATTTATCCTGAGACTATGAAGAAGAGAATAGTCTTGCTAAGCAGTGTTCTCCAATTAGCTAGAAAACAGGAGCTCTGCTGAGAAACTGGGACCTCATGCTTGTTGGTTGTCCTTTGCTTTCAAAGAGGACTGATGACATCATGGGTGATGTCCTGACTTGTGTGTGAATTGGATTTAAGTGAGGCAGGGTTGCACAGTCATTAGCCTTACTTTTTCTTCCAGAGTCATAGAAGTCCAGTAGCAGGACAGAAGTCAGGATGACTGGTGATGGCCCAGGTTGCAGTGGATGACCTTAGCATCTTTAATGTCTGACCAAACTCTAAGTGCTCCACAACCATGCTTCATAGACATTGGAACAAATTGTTCTTATCCACTCTATCTGCCCAGGGAAGTCTTCACATGCTTGGGGTAGACAGCTCCTTAACTTACTGATGGGTTTGAAGACCATCAGTTACCCTCAACCTGGTTTAGTCTGCCTGCCAAGATGGTTTACCTGGGTGTGACCTCTGCTACTGCTCCTTTGAGCCAAGGTGAGAGTTGAATGCCAGGTGGAGACCAAAGGTGGTTGGGCAGGCCTGAAGAGGGCTTGGCAAGCCCTCACACCAGAGGTGCTAGTCCTCCTTGAACACTCATACACTCAACCCCCTTCCCCTTTGTGCTAACCATTGGTTCAAAGGACTGGTCCTAGACAAGGGCTAGGAAAATGGAGGACAGAAGGAACAAAAGGATGAGGGGCTCTTGCAGATGCCTAAGGATGGTAGATGATAGTATACACATATGAAGTTGCTCTTGTCCATAATTATCCCACAAGAATCTCAGGAGGATGAACAACCTTGAGTTGGGCTTGGGGTACAAAACTTTCTCTCTGGAGTGATGCCAAACTAGATGTTTACATTATAAAATGCCCAAATTGCTCTGTCTGGGGCAGCAAGTTCTGACCACTCAGCAAATCTAACTTTTAAACCACTAACAAGTTCATGAGAACATCGACCTAGAGCTGGAAGGGACCTTAGAGGTCAACTAACCCACTCCCATCCACCCCAGTTTTATAGATGAGGAAACTGAGGCTCAGGAGGTCAAGTGATTGGCCATAGGTCTTGTAGGCTCCAAGGATCATAGCTCCAGAGCAAGAAGAGGCCTTAGAAGTCATCTAATCAAACCTTTTTATTTTATAAGTGAGGGAACTGAGGCTCAGGAAAGTGAGATGACTAGCTGCTAGTCACATAGGTTCATGGGCTCTTAGTGAGTGGGATACACCATTGTCCTCACTTTACAGATGAAGAAACAGAGACCAGAAAGATGAAGGAACTTGCCCAAGTTTATAAGTGACAGAGATGGGATTTGAACCCAGTTCCTCTGACTCCAAAACCTGAGCTCTTTCTACTACACCACCCTGCAGAGACAGCAGAAGACTTCATTACTAGACTCTAGGAACTCATAGTCTGGGCATCACAACAGGCCACCCTCCCATGAGAGATTTCCTGGAGTAATGCAGGGCCGAATTGGATTGAGTGGTAAAATGAGCCAGGCAGACAAAAGCCTGTCCTCTAAAGAGCTAAAAATCCAAACCCTTCAGAACTAGTTAGGAAATGAAAAGTCAAGGATGGCTATTGGAGTTGGGAGACCTTCTGGCAAGGTGCATTTCAGGAGGGTTTTTTCTTTTTTCTTTGTTTTGTTGAATGATGTATTATGTTCCGGGAGATGGATTATCATTCATGAGACAGTGCAGGATATTCAGAAGCCCTACCTGTTTGAAGGGAAGATAGCAGAATGCAGAATAGGATGCATTGGGACTGGAGGGGGAGAAGGATTGGGGAAGGGAGGCTCAGAGCTGAGTCTTTTCCTTCCCTGAGCACCAATCACAGTTGGGAGACCCAGATGATCCAGGCTGGACAAAGAGGAAAGCAATGCCAAAGGCAGGGCCCAGGGCTCCCAGTGGACCTGTATCTATAGCCCCTAAGTGAAACTAATCAATTGTCCCACGGAGGAACCTGGTTTTCCCATTAAGCAACTTCTTTAATATTGTTTTATTTCCAATTCTTTTGTTTTCACCCAAAAATGCATTGCTTGCTACCTTTGGTTTTTACATCATTTCCATTTCCAATTATATCCCTTCTGCCTTCACTCCCCAGTGTATCATCCCGTGTGTGTGTGTGTGTGTGTGTGTGTGAGAGAGAGAGAGAGAGAGAGAGAGAGACAGAGACAGAGAGAGATAGAGACAGAGAGAGAGGTAGAGACAGAGACAGAGAGACAGACAGGGAGACAGACAGGGAGAGAGATGGAGAGAGACAGAAAGACAGACAGAGAGAGGCAGAGATAGGCAGAGACAGAGATAGAGAGGGAGAGAGACAGATGGAGAAAAAGAGAGAAAGAGACAGAGAGAGAGAGAGAGAGAGAGAGAGCTTCCTGAAGTCTGAACCAATTGATTAACTAAGTCTGATGGTATGTGCCGTGTTCCAAAGCCGTAGGTCCCCATTTCTGTAAAGTAAGGGAGTTGCATTTTCTAAACTCCTCTCCAAGGTTGTTTGGTTTTTATAGGTAGGTTAATAGTATCTCAGTTTAATTTTTGCTATTGTTTTTCATTCTATTTTCCTGTATTGTAGTCAATACATTTTATTTCTAATTCTAAACACACCAAGTTAACTTGGTATGGGACTCATGAACCTCTCTGGGTTTCTGTGTTCCCATTAACAAATGTGGAGAGGAAATATGGTGTGATGTAATAGGGAAAGGCCTGAGAGACAAGAGACCCAGATGCTGTGGTGGAGTGGGAAAAGGAATAGATTAGGTGATCTCTCAGATTCCCTCCAGGTCTAAAATTCTATGGTTCTGCAGCTCTAGTTATCAGGTTTGACACTGACTAGCTCTAGGTTGAGTCACTTAGCATCTCTAACCCAGAGCTAGAGGGGATCCTAAAGGTCATAGAATCCAACTCCCTTCTTTGACAATTGGGGAAACTGAGGACCAACAGAGAAGAAACAAGTAATCCATACACTCAGGGGAAGGAGCAACAACTTCAAATAAACTCAGATCAGCTTTTAAAGACAAATTTAACTGTAGAGGGGCAGGTGACCTTGAGACACAGGGTCCCATGGGAGGATGTGCTGTGAGGCTGTGGCTGGGGAGGCCAATCTTGTGGGGAGAGCCGATGGGGCTGCGATGTGCAGGTACTCGCTTGGGATGACCTTGTAGTAGTGTTTTGTTGAGAGGGCAAAGGAGAAAGCTTGACATCTACTAGCTTAAATTTTAACCAAATTGTTTTTGCTACCTATGTGCTAAGCTTGGTTCTATCTGATGAGGGGATACTGTCAGGAACGTTAAATTTCAGTGATCTAGAGCATAGCCCCAATTATCCTGCCCTCGATGTGTGTGTATATGTGAACGTGTGTGCTTATATATGCATGTGTGTGTGTGTGTGTGTTTAAGGTCCAGAGAAGGAGAAATAATACAAGTTGCAAGATATTTGAAGAGCTGGCACGAAAATCCAGATTTCCTCAACCTTTTCTTTTTTCTTTTCACTGTCTCTTGCTTCCACTTAGGCTGTCTCTTGAGCTTGACAACTACAAAAAGAATTGATGATCTGCTTTCATTTTCTTTCTTTGCCATACTCTTTTTCTCCCTTGCAGTTCCTGCAAGGAGGGCAGGGTAGAGAGGGTTTTCTTTCTGCAAAGTCCCTTCCCTCTAACGATAGGGACTCACTACAGAAGTACTTGGCAGTTTGATGTGTATTTGATAAGGCTAGTATGAGCCTGAAGTCCCAAGATTTCCTTACTCTTGGGTGACTTCTTTTGCCTTTCTGTTACCTTTTCTGAGCACATTCCAGTTATTGGCAATTCTGAGGAATGGATGGATTGATGACCTTGGGCAAGTGATTTATCTTCCCTGTATACTAGATTTCTGCATATAATTAGGGGTGTCAAACTTGCTCATCGGTAGGGCCTTTTTTGGCCTGTCATTCTATGATTTGACTAGTTGAGTCTTTCGCGAGCAGAAATAAATCTTATTAATTTTTCTATCCCTCACAGTGCCTAGCACAGTGCTTTGTATGTAATAGGAATTTAAGAAATGGTTTAGATAAAAGAATGACTATAATTTTCAACATGGAAAAGAAAGCTCTGGCCACCAAAGTCCTTGACAATCTCAAATGTGTCAATATCAGAAAATGACATGGTTTTATTAATAGAAATGACAATAAAGATGTATAGCCATCATTATGGGGTCTTTTCATCTGACTGGCAGCTGAAACCTTCTCTATGGGCTCTCTTTCCCTGTTAGAATGTGAACTCTTTGAGATCAGGGATTGATATACTTTTCTATTTGTGTATCCAACACTTAGCCCAGTTGTTGGTACATAATAAGCGCATGATAAATCATTTTTCATTAATTAATTAATTCATAACTGTGCAGAATGTTAGAACTGAAAGGTAGGATCTAATCCTAGGATTCTTATCCTCTTTGTGTCTCAGACACCTTTGGAAGTTTGGGGAAGCTTATAGACACTTGCTCAGAAATATATATATATGTTTGTGTGTGTATGTATATATTAACACATGTACACATATACATGTATACACACATGTGTATACACACACATAAACACATCTGTGTATACAAATACATATTGTGTGTTTACACACATATACATATGTGTATATATACACACACACATATATTTAAAAGATCACAAAGGAAAAAGTTAATGAAAATAAAGATGCGATTTTTTTCCATCCAAATTCACGGTCCCCTCTAAAGTCCATCCATGTATCTACTGGGGAGTCCAAGTTCCCCAGTTTAAGCATCCCTGATTTAATCCGATGCCTTCATTTTATAGCTTTGGGAATTAAGGCCCAAGCAGGGAAAGTGAATCTCTTGAGATCACATAAGTGGCAGACCCTAAGACAAAAACCAATCCTACACCCAAGCTCAGTATGCTTATCATGCTGTAGTTCACTCAAAAGGTATGGTTGATTTACCCTTGTTTTCTTCCTCTGACTTAATTGTTTCATGTCAGCCAGAGGTAAGTGACATAGAGCTGCCCAGGAAGGCCAACAGGGAAGGGGGGAGGAAGTGGAAGAGCTTGGGCTCTGCTGTGCATCTACTGGGGGGGGCGGGTGGAGTGGGGCTGGTTCGAATTGTTGGACCGTATTTGGCTCCTAACTGGACTCCTCTCCACCTCTCAGCCCTTGCTGATGTTGTCTGGCACTGGGCTTTGAGCTCCTGGAATTCCTCAGGAGGTTCCCAGCTTTGTGAATTACCCTCAATGAAGCCAACTAATAGAAAAACTCCCAAGATTTAAACACTCACACACAAGCACATACATGCATGCTCGTGCACGCGCACGCGCGCGCACACACACACACACACACACACATCTCAATCACTGGCAAAGTAGCTTGCTACATCACACAAGCCTATTCCACTCCCAGACCCTTGGTGTCTGGAGCAGGCCCACTACCGCCTGTTGCCAGGCCTCTACCAGCAGCAAACCTTCACACTGAGTCTTCCAATCACTTGCAGCTGGGCTAACCCTATCACAAGCAATGCAATAGGTGCATTCCAGTACAATGTGATCCAAGGGGGTTCAGAATGATTTCCTTTGCTTGCCTATCTGGTGCCTGAATCTCTACCATTAGAGGACCACATTTGGGGGATGAAGGCTCATGTCTCTAGAAGAGCCCTATGAAAATACAAATGGGTTATTTTATAGGGGGTGGCAATGACTCTTCCTTAGAAGAGCACTGGATTCAGAGTCATAGACTTTGGGTTCAAATCCTAGACTGTCAATAAATAACTCTATGGCTTTGGGTTAGTTACTTAACATCTCTGGTTTTTAATCTGTGAAAAAAGAAGGTTGAAGTCCATTCCAGCTCTAAATGTAGTAAACCACTCAATATGTAAAATGTGGGGATTGGACTAGATAACCTGAAGATCCTTTCCAGGTCTGAATCTATCATGCTATTATCCTTTTTTACTTCATTTGTTTGATGACCAGGTGCTTTCAGGAGGCAAATACAAAATCCTCTATTTGTTTTTCATATTCAACATATTTCTACATTAGTCGTGTTGTGAAAGAAGAATCAGAACAAAAGAAAGAAACTATGAGAAAGGAAAATAAACAAAAAACAAAAACAAAAAAGAGAAAATAGTATGCTTTGATCTGCATTTGAACTCCATAATTCTTTCTCTGGATGTGGATAGCATTTTCCCCCATGAGTCTTTTGGAATTGTCTTAGATCATTGCATTGCTCAGAAGAGCTAAGTCTAACAAAGTTGGTCATCGAACAATGTTGCTGCTACTACGTACAGTGTTCTGCTGGTTCTGCTCACTTCACTCAGCATCAGTTCATGTAAGTCTTTCCAGGTTTTTCTGAAGTTGACCTGCTCACCATTTCTTTAGGAATGTATTCCATTACATTCATATACCACAACTTGTTCAGCCATTCCCCGACTGATGGGCATCCATCCCCTCGGTTTCCAATGCTTAGCCACCACAAAAAAGAGCTGCTATAAATATTTTTGTTCATGTGGATCCCTTTCCCTTTTTTATGATCTCTTTATGATACAGACCTAGTAGTGATATTGCTGAATCAAAGGGTATGCACAATTTTATAGCCCTTTGGGCACAGTTCCAAATTACTCTCCAGAATGGTTCAATTAGTTACAACTCTATCAACAATGCATTAGTGTTCCAATTTTCCCACATCTTCTCCAGCATTCATCATGTTCCTGCTTTGTCACGTTAGCCAATCTGATAAGTGTGATGTGGCACCTCAGAGTTGTTTTAATTTGCATTTATCTAAGCAACAGTAAAAATCCTCTAGTTTTCAAAGCCCTTTATAACCTACCCCATTCCCCACAACTTTCTGGTCTTCTTGCATCTTATTCTCTCCCATTTACTGGCACTGGCTTCCTTGGTGTTCCTGGAACATGACACGCCATCTCTCTGACTTCATTTTCACTGGCTGTCCCTCATGCCAATTCTTTGCCCTCACCTTCTGGTTTCTCTGCTTCCTTCAAGACTCAACTCAGATCCCACCTTTTCCAGTCCCTGTCCCCCCTCCCCCAACCACTAGTGGCCTCCTCCAAAATGATATCCCATTTACACTGTATAAGCCTTGTATGTACATAGCTCTTTGCTATTTTGTCTCCCCAGTTATAACCTGAGCTCCTTCGGTGCATCGACCATCTTTTGCTGTTCTTTGTTTTCCCAGTGCTTAACATAATGCCTCACACCATCCTTAATAGGATTTAATAAATGCTTTTTGACCGGGGAGCAGTGAGGGCAATACAAAGATGTACTCTAGAACACACACAGGGAAAGGAGTAGCTCAAGGTTGCCCCGGTTTGGGATAGTCATAGAACCAATAACTATCAGAGCTAGGAAGGTTTTTAGAGAGTGCAAGCCCAAATCCTTCTTTTTAAAGAAAAGGAAACTTTTTATAGAGGAAGCCTAGAGAGATTAAGTGACTTGTCCAAGTTTATACAGTTTGCTAGTATTAGGACAGAGTTGGTATCAGAGCAAAATTAAAGAAATATGGCCTTCTGCCTCCATGTCCCATGTCCTTTACTGCTATACCACACTGAAGCAGGGAGAGGCACTCGTCTTTGACAAAGGAGCAGTCAGGAATGGGGCTTTTTCCAGAGAGTGTGACAGATACCTCATGGGATAGAAGACAGGATAATTCTTAGCTCATAGAATTTTGAGTTGGAAGGGACCATTAAGTTCAACTCATTTTATAGGTGAAGAAAGTAAAGTGCTTTGCTTAGATTATAGAAATCAAAAGGAACCAAGTTAGGATTTGAACCCATATCTTTTTGACTCCTAGGGCTGTGCTCCACTGGGCCATCCTCTTTATGAGATGGAGGGAGAGGACAAGCAGAAGTGGAGGGGATGACAAAAGAACAAAGGTGACAGGTGAGGTAAGGGGAATCAAAGAATAAATCCCTCAGTTCAACAACTTTCCCGTGTTGCTTTTGGGTTGGACAATCAGAACATTTGGGGCTAAAAGAAAAGATGAGATGATGGAAGCTTGTTCTGCCTTCTCGGAATCCTCCAAAGGTGATTCTCATCCTTGTGAAAAAGGTGAGGGAACTGGTGTAACATTTAGAGGAAGATGGAATCCCCAGGGGCAGTGATCTAGGGTCTCAGCTCCCTGCAAGATGACATCTGGGAGAATCCCATCTGTCAAAGGCAATGCACCATAGGCCCATGATTTCCTTGGTCCTTTGTTTCAGGACTGTGACACATAGAGTCTATTTATGAGCTTTGCCTCCTTCCTCTCACCCACCTCTTTGGGAGGCAAGTGAAAATATGGGGGAAGGAGGAGAGCGGCTAGAAATGAGAAAAGAAGTTACTGAAGCTATTCTGATGACCCAAGACCATTTCACCCCAACCTCCCTGTTAAGCAGCTTGAGGTGAAGAGACCAAATCTCTTTAGAGATTTGCAGTCAGGCCTGGTCCCACAGGATTTAGAATTGTAAATGATCTTGGGAATCTTCAACCCTTTGATTTTACAAGGGGGCAAGCTGAAGTTCATCGAAGGGAAGTGTCGAGCTTGAGATCACACATTGCTTCATGTTGCAATGTCCTCAGTTTCCTCCTCTATAAAATCAGAGTAGACAAATAGCCTCTAAGGTCCTTTTCAGGTCCAATGTTCTATAGTCCCCTACACAACACGTTCTATTTCCTGCCTCCATATTTTTGCATGGGGTTTTCCCTCTACCTAAAGTACTTTCCCTCCTCATCTTTGCCTCTTATAACTCCTGACTCTCTTCCCAGCTGATCACAGGTGCCCACTCCTTCAACAGACCTTTCCTGATTTAGTCCCTCCTTCTATCTTCCAGAAATTGCTTTACATTTATTTTATGTGTACTTATCTGTTACCTCATTACATTATGAATATATTTAGTTATGTGTCAACATCTTATATTATACACAATATGTAGTTAGCTGTTGACATGTTACATTATATACAATGCATATTTAGTTATCTGTTGACATATTACATTAACTCAATATATATTTAGTTATCTAACATGTTACATTTTATTTACTTATGTACATGTGTTAATATGCTATGTTTTACATCAATTTACTTATCTAATATGTTATATTCTTATATATTTACTTATCTGTTAAAATATTGCTTTCCCCCAGTAAGCTCCTTGAGGGAAGGAATTCCTTTACTTTTGTATTTGTATCTCCTGAGCCTGGCACATAGTTGACTTTTTATAAATGCTTATTGACTGTGATATACCCTAGAAAAACATGAGAATACACCTTAGCCAAAGAGATTTATTTGAAGGGGGTATTCAGGATCGTCTTCCCTGGTCAAACTCTAAAGACATTTGAATAAGCTTCTTAGGAGGAAGGTATAATCTTTAGAAGAGCCTTTTGCCATCTCAGACATTCTATGATGGTTTAGAGGGGGCCTGACTATGAGCTGTCCTAAAGAGGTAGTGGGGAAAGATTTTTGCTGGGCTGTCAGGTTACTGAGAGACCCACAAACTATTCAGTTATTCATGATAGAAGTAAGCCCTAGGAATAGCCAATGGGTTCCCAGCTGCTGGCTTCTACAAGAATAGCTATTGTGGGGACTTTCCACCAAAGGACGCATATCAGAGTAGGGGAATATTTTGCTTGCTAGTCTTTGCCCCTCTCCACAATCTAAGCCCTATTCACTTTAGAAGGAGAAAGGAGAAGGGAGGAGGAAGAGAAAAATCAGGTCTTATTTCTCAATTCAATTCAATTCAACAGTCAATCCTGCCTCTGCCCAATACTACCTCTGTGACTTTGGAGAAGTGTTTCAACCATCTCGAGGCTCAGCACTTCATTAGAAAATAAGAGAATTGGAAAAAATCTCTGAATTGATCACATCCTTTCACTCAATGACATCACAATATATCTCAAAGAAATTAATGAAAAAAGAAAAGGTCCACTATGTATAATAATATTTATAGTTCACCTTTTTGTTGTTGCAAAGACCTGGAAACAAAGAGGGCACCCACCAATTGTGTGATGGGTAACAAATTATGTCATATGAATGCAGTGGAATATTATTACTCCAAAAGAAATGATGGTTTCATGGCAGCTAGGTGGTGCAGTGAATAGAGAACCAACCCTGGAGTCAGAAGGACCTGAGTTCAAATCTGACCTCAGACACTTGACTTACTAGCTGTGTTGACCCTGGGCAAGTCACTTAACCCAATTGCCTTGCAAAAAAGAAAGAAGGAAAGAAATGATGGTTTCAGAGAAAACTGAGATGACTTACATGAACTGATGCAAAGTGAAATAAGCAGAACCAGGAAAATTATTTATATAGTAACAACAACTTTGTAAAGAATAACAATGTTGAAAGACTTAAGAATTCTGATCAATGTAATCACCAACTATATCTCCAGAGAACTCATGATGAAGCAGGCCACTCATATCTCCAAAGGTTCACTCAGGGCACCAAGAAATATACACATTTTTTGGACATGGCAAATACATTGATTCATTTTGCTAAATGATACTTGGTTGCTACAAGGATTATGTGTTTCCTTTTTTCGTTGGTATGGGGATTTTAGAGGGCAAGAGAAGCCAGCAATAGTGTTGTCCAAGAAAAAGGAAAATAAAGAAATATGGGTTATTGAAACATTTCTGAAAAATCAGAGAAGAAAGTTCATAAGGTAACAAAAACAAGGCAGCCTTGAAAGTAGCGTGTTGAAAATATCATATATTTTAAAATAAAACAAACTCTATAGAATAGAGTTTGAACTTCCATATATAATACTCTCTTTCTCTTTTCTACTTTGTATCTGGAAAATTCTCTCCTTTTTTGGCATTTGTTAGGTTAAGAATCTTTTTTTAAATGAAAAAAATGGATAAAAACACAAGAAAAGATAGCAAAAAAAAAAAGAGTTGGTTACTTGTATGTCCTTAAGGTCCTTTCCAAATGAAAATCTGTGATTCTCTCATCCCATTATAAAAGATTACTATGTGCCAGGTGCTGGAGTTACAAAGACCAAAACAATGAAACAATCCCAGGCCTCAAGAAATTCATATTCCCTGCCTGATAAGATGGACAGGTGGATAGATACTGTTCTTCCATCTTCTATCATAGAAACTTAAAATGTCAGAGCTGGAAGGAACCTTAGAAATCACCTGGCCCTGTCCCACCATCCTCGTTTTACAGTGAAGGAAACTGAGGCCCAGGGGTGTAGTGACTTGCTCAAGTGTCTTGGTCCTTTTGGTTTCACAATGATGATTCCTTATATCAAGAAAGACGCATGTCATACTGTAGTTTCCCACCTAGAAACTTCAACGAGGAGGCCCAGAAACTTCACGTTGGGGCTGGAGCCAATTACAGTGAACTGAAACAATCCTTTAACCCTTAGATCTCAGTTTAGAGGAAGAGGCCCCAGCTGGACACTCAGGTCACTCTTAACAAGTATTTGTTGACCAACTGAATGAAGCATTCAGGCCTCACTCCGGATCCCATTAGCAGACAAACAGGAGCTCTCTGGGAATGGATTAGTCTGTTATTGTTATTCTTGGCATTTGCAAAGGAGACTGGCATCAGAATGCCAGGCAGATGAGTCAAAATCTCCTTGGGGGGGAAATTTAAGGTGGTACTGGCACAGTGCCTGCTACGGGGCTATTTCTTAGGATGGCTGGCTACCAGCTCCACTCTAGAGCCTCACTTCACACAAGTGCTGCTGAGTGGTTTTCTCTGGGTCTCACGGATAAGTAGGGCCTGAAGCATCTTGATAGATAATCTATGCCAGGTTGTTATGCTTTACCCCTTGAAGCTGCCGCCACTACCCCCACCCCACGTTATCTCTCACCCTTCTTTCTTTACCCCTCCACTTTGGTCTTTTCTTCTTACTCCTCCCCACTCTCACCCCAAGTTTCTGGGGCTAGAGACTGACAAAAGCTTTCTCTTTACCAAGGAGAGTGGCCCCCTACTTAAAGATTTCCGGAAGGCAAAGGAAGCCAGGTCTCCAGCCTTACCTTCCACTGCAGGGAGGAGGGAGACCAAGGTGGAATACCTTTTGCCCTCACATGGATTAGGTTCCTTTCACTGAATCTAATGAAAAAGAAAATTGCATTTGTACTGAGGGTCTTGGGGCACATGCAGGAGCCTCTAATAGACTGGTGGGATTGACTCATGTCTCACAGAGTTCAGGAAAATTGGGCTCCGGGGAACCCTGTCCTCTGTAGAGTTTTTATAGGTCTCTTGCTCAGGCCAAGGTTGTGCTCCCTCAGACAATTTCTAGCAGAAAAGAGCTTGCCTCAGTCATGAGCCTGGTATTCTAGGGCAACTATGAAGGGGCATCAGGAGATTCAGGAATGAATTTGGAAGCCCAAAGAGATCAGGGGAAGATGCTTGGGACTCCAGGAGGCAGGAAAATGATGCTGTGCTGAGCCAGGGAGAGAAGCTCACACCATCCAGAAGAGAACTTCGTGTTCCAGTCTATTTAAAGTGTCAAGTTTCTTTCCAATTGCTGCTAACTTCTATCCTAGGGTGCAAGGAGCAGTAGTACTCTCTTAGGGCCAAGCTGCTTCCCTAAGGGCCTTTGGCTCTGGGCTCTTTAGGGAAGCGAGCATCTGGTCAGATGTGAGGGGAGGGAAATAATGAAGGAGGGGCAGCCAAAATTCTTAATCTATGATTGCAGACGTACCCAACCTGATGTGATGAGCTAATCTTGAAAAAAGACAGCAAGATGACATTTCAGGGGGGTTGGTTCATGTCAGGCAGACCGTGAAGCTATGAGTGCTTTTGGTGGGCAACCAATAATTTACAACCTACCTGAAAATATCAGATAGGACTAATTAATGAGAACTTATTAAGTGCCTACTATGTTCCAGGAACCGTGAGGATCATGTGAGGTAACAATAGATGTAAGTCGCTTTTCAAACCTTTAAGGGATATGTCAATGCTTTTAGTTTTATGAATAATAACCATAATTATTATGTGAGGAATCATGTGGCGAGAGGACTGACTGACCTCAGGGCCATGAAGACTTGGATTCGAATCCTGCTTCTGACATATTCACTGTGTGACCTTGGGAAAATAATTTAATCTACCAGTGGTCTGGGCAAATTTCTGAGACTATAAATTGCAGAGAAGGTGCCAAACTGCACTGGAAGAGAGAGTTTCCTTAAAAATTATTGAAGACCACCCCCTCCCCACCAAGAATTTTTATGTGGGTCACAGCTATCAATATTGAACATCAAAATGTTCTTCTTATTATTATTAAATTAAATTAGAAAGAAATTATTAAGAAATTAAAATGTCTTTTTATTGTGAAAATGACTTCATGCACCTCAAAAAAGCATCTTAGATCCTCAGAACTTGATTTGAGAACTGTTGCTTTGCACCAATGAAATCACAAGTCTTGTCCCTATGCTATAATTGCAAATAAAAAGTGAAACAGTTCCTAATTTCAAGGAGGTTAGATTCTACAAGCTGTAGAGGCAGCTAGGTGGTACAGCACTGGGCCTAGAGTCAGGAAGACCCAAGTTCAAATCTGGCCTCAGACACTTATTAGCTGTGTGACCCTGGGTAAGTCACTTAACTGCTGTCTGCCTCAATTTCTTCACCTGTAAAATGGCAATTATAATAGGGTTGTTTGAAGGATCAAATGAGATAATAATTGTAAAAGACCTAGCATATAGTAAGTCCTATAAAAATATTAACTATTTATTATTATTACAGAACATGATCAAATGCCCAGATGCTAAGACGTGTTGAAGATTAGAAAGTGGAGCGGTCAGTGTTCAGCCAAGTGGTCAGGGAAGACTTCATGGAGAATTTTGATTTCATCCTAGAGGCAATATGGAAGAACTATAGCTCCAAGTTGACTTGTATGCCTAACTTCCCACAGGCAGGGAAAGAGAAGATGAGATTTGAGGCAGGATTCAAAGAAACCACTGGGGGTGGGGGTGGAGGTAGGTTGTCAGGCTTAAGGCAAAGGCCTGTTCAGAAGCAGAGTACTTGGTCCCCTTCTCCAATGAGTGGGACACAAGGCCCTAGGCACAGCCAGCAGCCCGGCTCCGGTAAAAGGAAAGGAGGGAGGCTTCCTGCCATTCTCACCAATAATCTTTCCTATTTCTCAACTGTTGGCTGCCAGAGCTGGAAGTTCACCTGGTGGCTGAAGTCCATGCTTAGCCCCTGTTGGCTCTACAGTTGGGGGATGTGATTCTTTAGAAACGAGGAGGCCATAATGAAGCCATTCCCGCTTCTAGGGTAGGACACCCTCTAGGGAGGCCATAATGACTGGAGCCCATAGTTTGTAAAGAGTACCCCTTCTTTTTACCTTTCTGAAGAGCACTGGGCTAGGGCTCAGACCACAAGGATCTTATTAGACAGAATTGGGGCATGCTATTCACAAAAGAATCTCTGCATCTGAGAGGCCAGGAAGGATATGGGTAGTAGGAGACCTTTGGGGCAGGGCAGGCTCATTAGAGAATCCTCCCCAGAAATCTGGCGCCTTTAATTAGAATCAGTAGGAAGTTGGAGTGCAGTTCTCTGACTCAGGAGGTTAAAGGAATAGCTGACCCTTGGATTGATGGCTCTGGAGTCACTCTCAGCTATAATCTTTCTAGGCAGCTGGGTCCTGCTTTTGGTTTCAAAGCTTTAAGAAGGGCAGGGTTGCACCCACAGAAGGCTGGAGCTGCCAGATCTATAAGAGAAAACTCATTAGCATCCCTCACCCCTCAGTTTCAAGCAATTGTGTGATGCTGGGGAAAGACCAGTGGACTAGGTAGGAGTCAGTAAAACTGGATTCTTGTCCTGGTTTGGCCTCTCCTCGTCAAAATCTGTTTCCATGATGATATTCTGCCCAATGAAAGTTATCACATCTTTGGATAGACCACATTAAAAATGCTGGATCCATTGGGTCAGCCTCCAGTTCCAAGGTCCATGAGGGAAAACAATATGAATTTCGTGAAATGGATACTACATCCAGTCCAATTCTTTAATTTTATCAGTTAATCAATCAGTCAAAAAGGATTTATTAGGTGCTTCCAATGTGCCAAACACAATTCTAGGCTCTGAAGGTATGAAGACAAATGAAGCTGCCTCTGCACTTAAGTAGCTTCTATATGATGAAGGGAGAAAAACATGCATATATAAATAATGGGAAAAGGGGTGGGGCTAGGGGGCAGGAGCTGGCCAATGAGGGTCCAGTTCTTAGAGCACGCTCAGTATGACCTCTTTGGTAGCAATCCATGTGACCCTGCTTCAGAAAATATATGATATAATGGAAAGATCCTTCTCTTTCCCAATTAAGAGTATGTGCAGGCATTCTCTATATGAGACAGCTAGGTGGCAAAGCAGATAGAGTGCTGTCAGGAAGTCGAGAAGACTTCAGTTTGAATTGAACCTCAGATCTTTAGTAGCTGGGCAGTGACTCTGGGAAACTCATTCAACCTCTGTTTGACTTAATTTCCTCATCTGTAAAATGGATATAATAATAGCACTCACTTCCCTGAGTCGCTGTGAGGATCAAATGAGATAATATTTATATAGGCATTTTGCAAACCTTAAAGCACTTTATAAATGCAAGCCATTATTATTATTCTCTATTTCCTACTGTCTGACAGCATGGTGATAAAGAGTCTTCAGATAGGTTGCTGAGCCATAAATGAGTGACTACAAAAGGCTAGAACAGACCAACTCAATCTCTTTCTTCCCTGATAGCTTTTGAGTAAGGAAGAAGAAATATAGTAAGCCCCAGGGTGGGGAAGAGCTCCTACATAGCAATGGTAGCAACTGCCATCTGTCTTCTCTCCCCACCTGGCCACCATGGCACTAGGATGCTGCATCTGTTTCTGTCTTTGTTGGATGTATTATTTCCTGGTCTTAGATGAATGAGTGTTAGAGATGGAACCAACCAGGTTTTGAGCATGTGATCTTCTAAAGGTTAGAAGGGTCACCAGAGATCCAGCACCTGGACTCCATAGTCTACTGATTGCTGGAATAATTGGATCTGGTGAAGAACCAGTCTTTAGGAGTAACTAAGGTATACCCTTCCCCTCCCCCCGCCCGGCCCCAGCAAAGAACTGACCCAAAGCTGGGGCACTGTATCCTGAAAATAATGGAAGAACTTGTCCATTGACGATGCCACATCCAGATATGAACTTAGTTGGGGGGGGTGGCAGAGGGAGAGGCAATATTTTTACCAACCAGTCTCCCAGAGATTGAGTTTATTTTTAGAGAAGAGTGTGCCCCTCTTGGAGGTGAGGGTGGGGGTGGGAAGGTGTTTACTCTTCTGTCTTTGCTGTACTTTCTCAGTAAATATCTCTTTGCAAAAACTATTTGTGTTAAAGTTAATTGGTTTACTGCTATTGAGAAAATCAATTGGCTAACTGATATTAGAGAGGTATTAATTGATGATTGATGTTTGGGGGAACCACTTCATGGGGGCTTGAGAATGATAATATTAGGGAAATCTCCCTAACCTTTAATGTTACTCTGAGAATTTGGAGAAGAACAGGATTCTACCAAAGGTAAACTACCGGCATAAGAGGATAGAAAATAATACGCAAGGTATGTATTCTGGTTCTTGCAGCTGAGAGGATCAGGAGAAGCCACATACAGGAGGCAGTGCTTAAGCTGACCTTTGATATCTAGGGATTCTACAAGGCAGAGGTGAGGAGGGTGTTGCAGGCACAGGAAACAGTCTGTAGGGACAGGATGGCAAAGGCATGCAGATAGGAGATATGTGTAAGAGTAAGCAAGTTTGGCTAGAGCATTGAGTACACAGAACAGTAGTAATGTGTAATAAGTCTCAAAAGGTAGACCAGAGCCAGGTTATGAAAGGCTTTAAATGCCAAACAAAGGAATTTTTATTTCATCCTAGAGACAATAGGGAGAAAATCAAAACCTAAAGAAATTAAGCATCTCACTTGCCCAACTTCCCACAGGCAGATCTAAGGCTGGAACTCAATTCTGACTTTGTCTGGTCTAGGGATCTTTGTAGCATATGAGTCCTTAGTGTGTGTGTGTGTGTGTGTGTGTGTGTGTGTGTGTGTGTGTGAGAGAGACAGAGAGAGAGAGAGAGAGCCTCTTTGGTAGTCTGGTGAAGTCTATGGGCTCTTCAGAATAATGTTTCGAAATTTTTGTAGGAAATGATACATTTCAGTTAGAGGTTAAGGAAAATTCAGACGTCATTTTTTTCCCATCCAAGGTCGCAGACCTCCTGAAATCTATCCATGATACCCTTGGGGATCTGTGGTCCGTACATCATGACCCCTGTTCTACCAGAATGTGATGCCTTAATGTCCCCAGCTGCTTCTTCTTTAGTGATAGTCCATGACGACAGGGGCCAGATGACTGACTTTTCCTACCTGTCTTCAGAGAGGTCACAGCAAAAGCTGGGCTGCTGAGGAACTCTCTTGTTCTCACTGATCCAGAGAACCGGGGGCATTGCTAGTGAATCAAACATGACTCAGAGGTACCAATATACCTTTTGAATCTTGCTAATCTGGAAAATGAAGAGCCCTGAACCCCCAAACCCAGATGTAGGTTTGCTCCCAATAAGGTTACACCACATGCTGTGGGGTGAGCTGCACACAAATTAATCTCAAGGCCAAGGTTGGAAATTGGATGTGTGTGTTGGGGGAGGGAGGGAGTGGAGAGGTGAGGGGGAGGCTGGGAAAGGAGAGTCAATTGAATTCAGTCCAACAATGGGTTATTTTAAAACACTGTTCCTTTGTTCCAAATAATTATTTGCATAAGAGCCTGTTGTTATCTTAAACTCTCTTTCTTTCCCTATCTCCTCCCATTTACAGGAAGATGTGTGGAAGGGGCCTTAGTGATCATCTAAACCAACTTCATTTTTCTATACAGTAAGAAATTAAGAGAAATTAAGCCCAAGGTCACATGCAGAATAAGTAGCAGGCAGGATTCAAACCCAGGTCCAAAATACTTGTATATAAGTTGCTACCAATTAAGCTTTTGGCAAACAGAATTCATCTGCTTTTGTTTCATCCTTTTTTTTCCCCTGGCAGAGGTGGGTGATGGTGGCAGCACAGGGCCCTTCTCTGTAATCATTCCTTCCTCCCTCTCAGTTGCCCTCCTAAAAGAATAAGGGAAGTCTGGGAGAATCCAAATGGGCTTCCAAACTAGTTCTGTCTCTCCCACTAACCAGCTGGGTGACCTTGAGCATGTCACATCTATTCTTTGTTTCTTCCTCTGTAAATCAAAGGGTTTGGGCTGGATGACCTCCATATTCCCTTCTAGCTCTCAGTTCCTTTCTCACAGCAGTGGTGAGAGGGATCTCATCCATCTCTGAACACAGCCTTACACCTTCAGTTACAAAAAGGCATTGTATTAGGTCCAATTTATCCTCCAACGAAATGTCTATTAGAAGGGGAGCAACCCGAGCTTCCTTATTTGTTTCATCAATACTCATTTTCTTTACTCAGGACCCCCTCTGATGCCTCACCATGATAGGACATGACCCTGGCTTCTCAAAGACTAGTCCAACAGAAGATAGGCTCTGACACTTATTGACAGAAGGGTAAGGCCTGGCAAAGGACTCTTTGGCTACTACTGTCCAGGTACCAGTCTGGCTAAGTCAGAGAGGAGCTCCATCCTGGGTAAATGCACACTTGGCGAGGAATACTAGCCAGGGCAGATTGTCTCAGAGGCTGTCTTCAGCTGCTGCAGGGGTTAGGGCCTGTGGCTATGGAGGGACCATTCATATTGTCATGATAACAACAACAACAATAATAATTATTATTATTAATGAATAATACTGAGCTTTCAGATAGCACTCTAAGGTATGCCAAGAGTTTGACATGTGTTGTCTTCTAAGTACTCTATGCATTGTGCTGCCTAGCTGCCTCATGGAGAAAGTCATAAATTGTTGATGTATGCGGTTTATTTAAGTCACTACGTCCTTTTTTTCCTCCTCCTCCTCCTCCTCCTCCTCTTCCTTCTTCGTCCCTTACCCTTCCTCTTTCCAACTCCTCTTTTTTCTCCTCCTCTTCTTCTTCCTCCTCCTCAGACTACTTCTGCTTCCCTTTTTTCCATCTCTCTCACTTTATTTAAACTTAAAAACAAGGAAAGGGAAATAATGTAGACAGGATGAATTTTACGTAATCAGGCATTGGCTGCCGAGAGCCCAGTCCTTCAGTCCTTTGAGCTTTCCTAATATGCCCTACCTGCAGGAAAAGCAGATGGAGGTTTGGTGAGCCTGCTTTCAGTTTGCATAATCAGGGGCCCTTTCCCACTTTAAAGCATGCACAGGTATTCTCTGTTTCTTGTTGGTTAACCCAGTGCTGGGGAATAGACACTTAAATGGCTCCCGAGCCAGAAAAGGGGGTGCACATAAAAGACTCTAATGAATAAAGAACATGCTCTATTCTCTCTTTTCTTATGGCAACTTAAACAAAAATTAATATAAACTTCCAGGCTGAGGAAGAGTTCCGGCTGGGGATGGGGTCAGCGGCAGGGAATCATAGTACTTCCTTATCACTAGCTGGCTTTTCTCCCCAACTGTTCTCCATGTGTCTCTGAACTCATGGTGCTGCAGGTTGTTGTTGTTATTGTTGTTGTTGTTTTGGTCTCTGTTGTGCTTATTCTTTCCTGATTTTAGATGAATTAGTATTGGGAATGGAATGGACCAGTTTATGACCTTGTGAACTTCAAAAGTTCAGCACAATCGCCAGAGGTTCAGCAACTGGAATCTACAGCAGAATCTCCTAGTAGCTGCAGCAGCCCAGACTAGTCCAGTGAGGAATGACTTGTTCCACCCAGTCACTCAGCTCCCAACTATTATGTGGACTTTATTTTCTTTTAAAAGTGTATATAATAAGGTAAGATGTAAATAGAGTCAACATGTAACTTTCAAAGCTGTCTTACTTGTATATGATTCATTCTGGCTTTCTACTACCTTCCCATTTTTGAGGGAATCTTATCCTTATACTTTCTTCTGCCTACTCCCTCCCCCATTGAGCAAGAAAAAAAAAAACCCTTGTAACCAATGTGCATATTCAAACCAAACAAATTTATGAATGGGACAAGTTCAAAAATATGTTTTATTTTGCACTCCGAGTGCATCATCATGAGATAAATTGTAAGCCTTATGATCTGTCCTCTAAAATCATGGATGGTCATTGCATTGATGAAAGTTCTGAAGTCTTTCAGAGTCGTTTGTCTTTACATGATTGCTATCCTTGTTTAAATTATCCTATTTATTGAAATTCTAGGCCTCCTTCGACGACCCGCCTCCAATACCACCTGCTCCGTGAATTTGACAAAGACTTTATAAAGGACCTACTATGTTCAAGGAAGGGGCACTGGGGCTATTGGGATGAAGAGGGCTCTGTGTTGATTGAGTGCCACTAGCACCTTTAGATGAATAGGTGTCTTGGGCAGCAGGGAGAGGAAGAAGGCTGGCAGAGCGAGGGCATTAGCAATGGACAGGAGAGAGATGGGGTAAATTTGCTTTTATACACGAAGTCCTGGGGAGCCAGTCCCTTTGACATTTGCAGCTCTTTTATTGATCTTGCCAGGACAGGGATTTACCTGCCAGCTAAGAATTATGGGTTTTCCTGGCCAGTGACTTGACATCATTAAAATAAATCATCTAAGGAGCTTTATTTCCAAGTTGCTGGAAAGCCAGAAACAGTGACTGGGGGCTTTTGGTGACGCTTTAACCACCTGTCTTCATTTGTTCTTCCTGACCTGCTGGGCTGCGTGCCTTCTGAGCTGTTCAAATAAATAAACAAGTAGTGCAATTGAGAAGCTGTGTCTTAAGAAAGGGTTCTGCCCTGGGGTGCAGGGGTCCATTCTCTTCCTTCCTGTCATTCCCTTTCACCCCCATTCTCCCTACTAATTTATTCAACTACAATGCTGAGTAATCACAGCAGTAGTGTAGCATAATAGGTAGAGCTGTGGACTGGGAGGTGGGGATCCTGGGTTCAAATCCTTACCCTGACACTCCCTGACTCCCTGGGTTGTGAATCCAGAATGTAGGGAGGTGGGAGACAGAGAAGGGAATTGTTCTGCTTGAAATGAAAGATCAGTTCTGGCTGTCAAGGGCAAATTTAAATAAATTCAATAAATGGGAGCAATGTGGTATGATGAAAGGAATATTGGCTCTGGATCTGGCAAAATCATTTAACAGCTCTGAGCCTATTTTCTGTCTAGGGACAGTTAGGTAGCAAATAGATAGATCACACGGCCTGGAGTTAGAAAGCTGCATCTTCCTGAGTTCAAATCTAGCCTCAGACATTTAATAGCTATGTGACCTTGGTGAAATCACTTCACTCTGTTTGCCTCAGTGTCCTCATTTGTCAAATGAGCTGGAGAAGGAAATGGCAAACCACTCCAGCATCTTTGCCAAGAAAAATCCAAATGGGGGTCATTAAGAGTTGGATATGACTGAACACACACACACACACACACACACACACGCACACCCACCAAGCAGTTGATTTAGATGGCCTCTGAGGTCCCTTCTAGCTCTTAGGGTTTTATACCTGAGGTCTACAGATATTTACCACAACCCAAAGGGTTCGTTGACAGATTTCAAAGCATCTGTGAAGTTGAATGGGAAAAAGAATTGCATTTTCATTTCAATACAACTTGTTTCTTTCAATACAACTTGTCATTCTCTATATTTTATTTTACATATTTCAAAACATAATTCTGAGAAAAATCCATAGGTTTCACCAGACTGCCAAATGACACACACAAAAATTAAAAACTATCTCTCTAGACCTATTCTCCTTAGCTCTGTGGGAGGGATTGTATAAGCTGGGCTCATTCTACATTGAGGCTGAGCCTAGAGAAAATTACACTGGGTGCTCCTGTTCCCCCTTCCCCCTGCCATATTTTATCCAGGTGAGATCAAATTAAAGTGACTAGTCAGGCTGGGAATTAAGATTTAGAGTCCAATGGGACCTTAGAAATATAATTGTTCAACCCCTCCTTTTTTACAGAGTAGGAAACTGAGGCCCAGAGATTAAAAACGCAGTCTCCAAATCCAATGTTCTTTCCATTACACTTGACTACCTCAATGGGAAAACAAACAAACAAGGGATGATGTGTTATTGCCCAAGAGTCTCATGTTGCCAACAAGAGGGTTGAGAGTAGATGAAGGGAGTTTCGTTGCTGGGCAACCACCCTGAGTTTCTTTCCCCACCCTCACCCCACTTTATGTGCTTATTATATGTATGGGTATATATAGGTATATACAGATATTTCTGTATTCATATGTGTGTATGTGTATATGTATATGTATATGTATATATATATATATATATGTATATATATTTATATCCCTCAGGACTTCGTTTGACCCGCCAAGCAATAAGGATTGCTTGGCCTTCCCACGTGGCTTCCACAGCCTTAGAATTTCGACTAGAAGAAGGGATAAAATTGATTGGTTTTAAGAAGCAAAGGAATTTGGTAGTAAACCATTTTTCAGAGCAGTATTAAACACTGTGCTGGGAACACTGGGAATAGCTCCACATTGATAAGATGAAGTTCAGGCCTTCAACGAGCTGCAGGGGCTCCGAAGATAGCAGGACAGGCAGGATGGCGTGAAGGAGTGTGCAACGGCTTTATAGTCAGAAGACCTGAATTCAAGTCCTGATTCAGGCATATGTCCCTGTGGCCATGGGGCTCTGGGCAAGAAATGTTACCCCACTGTTTTCCTTATGTATAAAATGAGGATAATAACACTTGTGTTACCTTGGCAGAGGACCTGGTATCAAATCTTGGCTTGGCAACTCACCACCTGTGGAACTTCAGGATAATCTCTCTAGGTCTCAGTTTCTTCAGCTGTAAAATGTAGGGATTGGACTTTGTTGTGTTATTTTCAGTCATGTCTGACCCTTCATCACTCCATTTGGAGTTTTCTTGGGAAAGATACTGGAGTGGTTTGTCATTTCCTTCTCCAGCTCATTTTATAGATGAGAAAACTGAGGCAAACAGGGTTAAGTGACTTGTCCAAGGTCACACAACTAGTAAGTGTCTGAGGCCAGATTTGAACTCAAGAGGATGAGTCCTCCTGACTCCAGGCCTGGTGCTCTATGCACTATGGCACCACCTAGCTGCAGGGGATTGGACTCCAAGAGCAAAAAGGGTCCCATTCATTCATTATATCTCTGATCCTCTGAGAATCCATGGTTATTATGAGGAAAGTAATTTTGTTAAAGGACTATAGAAATGTGAGTAATTGTTATTATTGTCGTTAGTCTTATTGTCATTTAATGTGAACATGTCATAGGATCCTTTGACATGAAGACAGTTCAAGGGCTTGCCCAGAGATACTGTATTTCATAACACAAGGCAGTATTTGTTTGACAAGTGCCACAGGTATGGCAGAGATGGTAAATACTGTGGGAGTTCAAAGGAGCCAGACATCCTTGTGAAGGGGCGATCAGAGAGATGGCTTCACTGAGGAGGTGGGAGGGGAACTATCCTTTGGAGGAGTCCCTCCTCCATCCAGTTGGTGGTTGGTTCTCTCCACTGAACTACTAGGCAAAATGTCTCTGGGCACTGAGGCCAGTCCTGTGCTCTGGTTTCTCAAACTGAGTGGTGAGAAGAGAAGGAAAGTGGCATAGGAGAGTGTAGACTATAGAGTCAGGGAACCTATGTTCAAATATCACCTTTGATACTACTTGTATATCCTCCAGCATATCATTTAACCTCACTGGGACTCAGTTTCTTCATCTGTAAAATAAAAGACTTGGGCTAGATGGTCTCTGAGGTCCCTTTTATCTCCAAATCTGTTATCACATAAGCTAATTTTTCTTCCACATGAAAGCCCTTCAAATATATTTCTCCTCCAGACTAAACATTCCCACTTCCTTTAATTCTCATGAGGCTTGAATCTGAGGCCCTTTCTAACTATCCTGGATGTCTTCCTCTGGATGTCAGTGAACGTCAGTGAATGTGCAGACTGAAATGTGGCAACCAGAGCCTATGTGTTCAGATGTGTTCTGACCAGGACATGGTGCAATGAAGCTAGCACTTTCCTAGTCCTGGGCACCATGCCTATCTAAAATGGTGGATGGGGCTTCAGGAGTAGTGAAGAGAAATGGAAATGCCAATGACGAGAAGATGGAGATGGAGAAACACAAACACATGGGATAGCAGGAGAACCATTGAGGTGGAGCAGGGCATTGCCAAGTGAGGGCTAATGTATTCCTTCTACTGTTCTCAGAGTCTAATTTGGTGAAATCTTACTCTGAAATCAAAGTATGTGACAGAGCCAGGCTAACTTATGTGATGCAACTGGGCCCTGGGTCATTTGTGGTTCAGAGAATAACTGACGCTCAGGCTGGTTTAGGACTGTGTCTTCTCAAGAATTATCTAGTTTGGCATGGGACCATGGGTCTGTTTCCAAAGTAGACTCAAAATGAGCCAGAAACCCTACACTCTATTAAACTACTGATAATCAAGGTCAAGCTGACCATTCTTGGGGTTCATCTGGACCAGAGGTAGTACCCTGGAATTTACCTTCCTACCACCATCACCATCATCCTTATTATCAAGACAATCAACACCACCATTATCATCAATGCCAGCAAGCATTTATTGAGCACCTCTTGTATACAAGGCATAGAGCATCAATGTGACATCTCTAACATACATGCACAAGTAGAGCTAGGCTCTTTGGGAACTTCCAAATATAAGCAAGATAGTTACGCTAGATTCAAACTGACCAACTCTGCCTTCTGCTTTTCCCCACCTTAGTCTTCTCTGTACTGAAGTCTGGGACACTAAAGTACTGAGAAGTTAAGCCAGGGATTTTTAGCGTTTTCCAGAGGGGGAACTTCACCCACCCCCAATCGCCTTAAGCCTTAATAGAGAATGAGGGGGGAATGGGGAATGGTAACTCTGAGTAAATGAAGAAATAATAGATTTAGAGTTGGAAGGGATCTCAGAGGTTCCATGGCACCACATTCCCCACCCTCTCTCCACCCTGTCCCCCACCATCTTACAGATGAGAAAACAGCAGTTTAGAGGTATTTAGTGACTTGGCCAACGTCATATAATTAGGTGGAATAGGGGAGGATCTGAACCCAGGTTCCCTGACTCCTAAGTCATTGATCTGTCTGCTCTACTATATTACAATGGGAGGAGAATGAGAGAAGAGAAGTTGGTAGATCCACTATGGATCTACTGGGAGAAGGGCAGCTGGAGGTTTGGTCTGGCTTTAGTTAGATTCAGAAAGCTCATTACAATTAGTCCTGAGTTATGGGGCTTCCCCCAGGGGAAGTAAGACCTGACTTATGTATATTTTCTCTAGCCCAGAGGTGGGGAACCTGCAGCTTCGAGGCCACACGTGACTCTCTAGGTCCTCAAGTGCAGCCCTTTAACTGAATCCAAACTTCACAGAACAAATCCCCTTAATACAAGAATGTGTTCTGTAAGACTTGGACTCAGTCAAAAGGCCACACTTGAGGACCCAGAAGGCCACATGTGACCTCAAGGCTGCAGGTTCCCCACCTCTGCCTAGCTGGGCAGTCCATGCTGGGTTGTGACTGGAGCTCCCACTCCTTGACATATCTGGACACTGTGTTCTGCTGCAGAGGCAGCCTCCGCCCAGTCATTTGATGTTGTATAAACCTCAGAAGTTTTGCAAATGGAGAATAAAAACCATCTCTTACATTTCTACAGCTCTTGGCAATTTACAAAGAGCCATCAAAGTCATTCTTCCCTTCAATGCGTATAGCAACCCTATGAAGCAGGTATTATTACTCCCACTTTACACATGAGAAAACTGAGGATCAGAGAGGCAAAGGGCTTTGCCTGGGCTCCCACAGCTAGCTAGTAAATGAGTGAGTAGGGAATGGAACCCAGGATCCCTTGGCCCTTTCCCCTGGGCCACATTGCATCCCACTTGAATGAGAGCTGAATGTGAGGGCACTTCTTTGAGACATCGGAGGCTAGGCAATTGTTAATAAGCAGAGCTATAGGCCCACCGGGGGCCTAGGGAATATTTCTATGCATCAGAAAGAAAACAGTTTTCATGACTGTGAGGCAGGACCCAGGAATCAAAGAAACAAACAGCATTAAAATACCCACGTGTTAATTATTGTTATTCCTCAGGATCGTTACCACCCAACCAGTTGATTACAAGCCTGACAACCCAGGACATCTTTGCAATTCCAAATCTGCCTTGTTATGTTCTGTCCCCTGGGCTTTCTGAGCCACTGGATTTGGGACAAGGCCATTAATAAGAGTATTGTAGCTGTAATAAAAAGCATGTGCAGCTCCTGGATACAGCTGTTTCATTCAAGAGGAACAGCAGAAGTGCCAGAGCTGAAATAGGGAAATCAGCTTGCGTCTGGGAGAGGGGTCTGAACACACGGGGGAGATGGGGCCACGGATTAATGCAGGACACAGTCCTAAGAACGGGTGACAGGTGTCCCGCTGCCTCACCAGGTATCAGGGATGCAGGATTCCTTTCCAGCAGCTCACAGTTTTAATATAAAAGCAAAATGGGAGCAAAAGATAAAGTTTACAGAGTGACAGGTGGAATGGGCACTCTCCACTCAACTCCTGGTCCTTCAAACCAAGCATTTAAACTACTGGATACTTTGGAACCAGAGGACCTGGGTTTGAAGCCAGACCCCATATTTAAAACTATGTGACTTGGAAAGTCACCACCTCCCTGGGCCTCAGTCTCTATGTTTTTAACATGACAGGATTGGATTAGGATCAGATTTAGAACCAGAAGGGATCTTAAAGGCCCGTGAGTCCAATTCTTTTATTTGATAGCAAGCAAGTGAAACCAGATTTGAACTCAGTTCTTTATGATTCTGGACGTGGGTCCAGCACTCTAACTGATGTGATACTTAGCTGCTTCTGAAGTCCCTTGCACCTTTAGATCTATGACCCTATGATGGATGGACTCCAGCTCAGTGAAGCTGGGGCACCTTTGGGTATTAGTTGGTGGCTGTAGACAGGCTAGGTCTCTGCCTTGGTGAGAAGCAGTACAGTCGACTAGGAAGCTCAGTCCCTAACCCTTCCTTCCCTTCTAATGCCTCTTAACCCTCTTCCATGCCATGGCTTTGACCTCTAGTCACTCTGTTCCTCCAGATTCTTCCAGTCCATCTCTTCCGGAGGGAGATGCATGGGACAAAGAAAAGAGTAGTGACTTTGGGGTCATGGGATCTGAGTTTGAATCCTGGCTCAGCTACTTACTACCCAAGTGACCTTGGGCATGTCACTTAAAATTCTCTGGGCCTTAGTTTACTCATCTGTAAAAAGAAGGGGTTGGCCTCTGAGTTTCTTTCTAGCTTGAGAGCCATAATCCTATGATCCCAGCCCGTCCAGGGCTCTTTTGACTCTACTCAGGGGCCCAGTTCTTCTTTTCTAGCTCCTTAGTGAACAGCAGAACAAACTGGGGGAAAAGTCTCCATATGATGCCCTGAGCTTGGGCAGGGAGGGATCTGTCAAGGAAGGATCCCTTTTCACCTCTCCAGTCTCATCCCAGGGCACTGGAGATTTGATGGACAGATTTAAGTTTTGGGAATAAAGTCAGGCCTATGGAGCCCTCTGCTGGGCCATGGTGGCCTGACCCCACAAAGAAGAGGAGAAGAGAGGAAAGGGAAGGTTTTGTGAAGCTGAGTAAAGCTCCCCTGAAGTCTGAGGCACAGAATCACAGCATCTCAGAACTGGAAAGGACCTTAGTGAACCATCTGGTTCAACAATCTCATTCTGAAGATGATGCTATATAGATGTACCTCACTTTCCTCAATGGGTATGATCTAAGCAGCCTTTGATAAACTTAGGAAACAGGCAAACGACTATCTCTCTTCTTCCCTATGGCTCTTCCTCTTTAGACACTTTCTCTTAGCATCATATATCAAGAACTGGAAGGGATATTAGATATTCTTCAGGCCAGTATATCTTAAACTGGGGTTGGTGAACCATTTTAAAAATAAATATTTTAAAGTAATATTTTCCCCAGTTATACATAAAGGCAATTTTAAACATTCATTTAAAAATAATCTGAGTTCTAAATTTTCTCTCTCTCACCTTCCCCCTTCCTAAGACAGTAAGCAGTTTGATATAGGTTATACATGTGTTCAAACATGCAAAATATATTACCATATTAATCATGCTGTGAAAGAAGATACAGACTTGAAGGAAAAAAAACAAATAAAAAATACAGAAAGTGAAAAAGAGTATGCTTCAGACTGCATTCAAATTCCACCAGTTCTTTCTCTGGAAATAGACAACATTTTTTCATCATGAGTCCTTTGGAATTGTCTTGAGTCATTGTATTGCTGAGAAGAGTTAAGTCACTCACAGTTTATCATCATACAATATTACTGTTACTGTGTAAGATGTTCTCCTGGTTCTGCTTACTTCACTCTGCATCAGTTCATATAGGTTTCTCCAGGTAAAAATAAATATTTTGGTAACTCTTTCAACACAATTGGTTTCCTTTGCAATCTTCTGTATTTTATTTTATACATTTCAAAATCTTATTTGGAGAAGAGGTCATTGGGCTTTACCAGACTGCCTAAGGGGTTCAGGAAACCCCAAAAGATGAAGAACCCTAGTATAGTCCAACCTCCTCTTTCTGCAAATGAGGAAACATCTCAGAGAAGAGAAATGACTTGCACAAGGGACACAGGTAATTAGTGGAATCCTTCTGATTCCAAAACCAAAGCTCTTTCTACTACACCAATCAATCAATTAAAAAGAAGTTCTCAATCAACAATGATCACAGCCCTTTGCTGCTGCTTTCCTTCTGTGACCCACCTGACTGCTCATTACAGACAGGCCTCTCCCTCACAAATGGCATCCATACTCTAGACCTTTGTCTTCCTCACTCCTCATCCAAATGTTCCTGAGCTGCCTGGCTTCTCAGAGCTTCCTTCTCTACTATTGTAAAAGGGAGCTCTCCCAGGTAACACACTGACATATTTCTCTGGGACTCCTGGAACCATGCCTGGGAAGGGCTTAAATGGGAAAGTCAGGCTGTCCATAAACATTTACGTGTAGTCCGGCCACAGAGCAGCAACATGTCAGACCAAAAAGAAACTTTAGTGATCAGCCAGTCCAAATCCTTCATTTTACAGAAGAGGAAACTAAGGCTGAGTGAAGGCATGATTTGCCCCAGGTCATACAGATGGTAAGTGTGAGGGTTTGAGCTAAAGTCTAGGTCTCTTATATGTCATTCAGCCCCAGGGTTCTGCCCACTACCCTATATAGCCTGTGCCCTTTGGCTGGTCCCTGTAAGGAAATTTGGAAACTCACTCTTTCTCAATTGAATCCTCTTCCCATTGGGACTTAAAGGATTTTTATCAGACCTATTTTGTCTCCTTTTTTAGATAGTCTTTCTGTGGAATTTTTTTTAACAATTTATCTTTTTTTGGTATTAAATAATTTATTTTGATTTATCAACAATCATTTACATAAGTTTTTGAGTTTTAAATTTTTGTCTCCCTCCCTTCCCACCTCCCTCCCCAAGACAGCATACAATTGGATATAGGTTACACATATACATTCCTATTAAACATATTTTCACATTAGTGATGTTGTAAGGAAGAATTAGAACCAATAGGAGGAACCATCAGAAAGAGGAAACAAAACAAAACAGAAGAAAAAAAATAGCAAATGGTATGCTTCGATCTGCATCCAAACTCTACAATTCTTTCTTTGGTTGTGGATAGTATTTTCCATCATGAGACCTTTGGAGATGTCTTAGATCCTTGCATTGCTGAGAAGGGTTAAGTCTATCAACATTAGTCATTGTACAATGTGGCTGTTACTGTGTAAAACATTCTCCCGATTCTGCTCACTTCACTCGGCATCAGTCCATACAAGTCTTTCCAGGTTTTTCTGAAGTCTGCCTGCTCATCATTTCTTTATAGCACATAGCACAATAGTATTCCATTACATTCATATACCACAACTTGTTCAGTCATTCCCCAATCGATGGCCATCCCCTCAATTTCCAATTCTTTGCCACCACAAAAAGAGCTGCTATAAATATTTTGTACATCCTTTTCCCAATTTTATGATCTCTTTGGGATACAGCCCTAGAAGTGCTACTGCTGGGTCAAAGGGTATGCACATTTTTATAGCCCTTTGGGCATACAATTTATCTTATTTATTTATTTATTATTATTATATACTTGTTTATGTCTTTTGTTTTTATATCAGAATGATTTCTGAATACACTGCCTCACCTGTTCTGTCACCCAAGGAACCTGCCTTTACAATAAAGAAAATGAGGTAAGCAAAACCAAAAGACGCAATGACCGAATTTAAGAGTGTATGTACGGTCCTGAATCTGTAGTATTCTACCTCTTTCCCCCAAATTGACAATTACATTGTTGAAATTAGCGCTTTCCTTCTCAAATTACCTTCCACTTCTCCTGTATGCATCTTGTATGTACATAATTATTCACATTTAGTCTCCCCCATGAGAATGTAAACTCCTTGAGAGCAGGCATTGTTTTTGTCTTTCTTTGTATCTGCAGTATTTAGCACAGTGCCTGGTACATAGTAAGAGCTTAAGAAAAGCTTGCTGAATTAACTGTTGACTGACATTCCATCATTTGTCCTCTAAGGCAAAGCTTGGTTCCATCAATTAGTCTGTTTCCTCTTAGTGTTGCTTTAATTGATGGTATTTAATCATTGTGTGTATTGTTCTTACAGTGCTTGGCATATAAGAAGTGCTTAATTAATGCTTGTTGATTGATTCATTACTCTGGTCCTCTCTTGTTTTCTGCATTCTTCATATTCATCATTTCTGATGGCACCATAATATTCCATGACAATCACACGCCACAGTTTGTTCAACTATTCTTCAATTGATGGGCATGCACTATTTTCCAATTTGTTTTTTTATTTGCTACCACAAAAAGCACTGCAGTGAATATACATGCACCCACATATGTATATATACATATATATATACATACACACATATGTATGTATGTGTATAAATTTTCTCCTATCTTGAACCTCCTTAAGGTACATGCACAAAAAATGCTATTTCTGGGCCAAAGGATGTAAACAATTTAGTGTCATTTGTTATGTAATTCCACATTTCTTAACACTTAGAATGTTCAAATACAAAATCCTCAGCCTGGCATTTAAAGCTCATTTTTCTCTTTGTAAGTCACTGTTCTAGTCAAGTTGGTCTCCTGGCTGTTGTTCTATCCTTTCTCCCCACTGTGTGCCTTTTCATGGGTTCTCCTATTCTCCCATTGCCCGTCCATCACATCTGGATTGCTCTCCTTTGAGGATTTCAGGAACAATAATTCCTGTAGTCATATTTACCTTTCTTCAAAACACAGCTCAGTTACCAACACTCACTCCATACTTTTGATGATCCCCTCCTGGTGGTTAATACCTTCTCCCCGTTGAAATTACTTGGTGTTACCTCGTATCTGTATGCATAATGTATCCCTCCAGTAGAATGTAATTATCTGTATGCATAATGTAACCCTCCAGTAGAATGTAAGCTGTCTCGTAGTAGAGACTTTTCCTTTTTCCCCCCTGGGGCTCTGCAACACCTAGCATTCCAGGAGCATAATAGGTGCTTAATAAATATTTGCTTAATTGATTTGAGTTTAGTTTTAAGAGTTTCTGCCTGGAAATCTGAAGAGATAGTTCAACATAATTAATAGTGTGCCATATTGTTTATATTCGACAAAGGCTCTCCTCAGTGAATGGGGAACTGGCCGGCTTTTCAGCTCTTCTGGAGTTAATTATCCTCAGAGGGGCTTTATTACTACTATTAGTTTAGGAATCAATTTCCAGAACATGAGAGTAACCCATACTTCCAAACGGGTCCGTGATTTCATTGAGGCTCTTAGAACTGGGGGAGGGGGAGACCTTCATCTAAGGTACACATAGAGGGGAGAGAAACCCTCAACATGACATAGTTAAGTTCTGTCCAGACTGTGCTTGAAGACCTCGAAGGAGGTAGAAGCCAGTATCTCTCAAAGCAACTCACTTCACTTTTGGACAACTCTATTTTTCTCCCTTTGACAGCAAGGCTCAATCTGACCAAAACAAGCTCTGGTGGCCCAGTCTAGTAATCAAAAGTGTATGTGTGGGGGCAGCTAGGTGGCACAGTGGATAAAGCTCCAACCTTGGAGTCAGGAGGACCTGAGTTCAAATCCAGCCTCAGACACTTGAAACTTACTAGCTGTGTGACCTTGGGCAAGTCACTTAACCCTGATTGCCTCACCCAAAAATAAAAAAAAAATATTAAAAAAATTTAAAAAAAAGTGTATGTGTGTGTGGGGAGGGACAAAATTTATTAAGCACCTACTATGTGCCAGGCATTGTGCTAAGTACTTTATAAATATCACTTTATTTTATCCTAATGACAACCTTGTATGGCATTTTTATCCCAATTTTACTGATTAAAAAACTGGATTAAGGTATTTTAATTGAATTGTCCCAGGTCACACAGCTAATAAGTATCTGAGGCTGGATTTAAACTCAGGTCTTCTTGACTTCAGGCCCGGAGTTTTATCCTCTGTACCACCTAGCTACCCCTGGCAATATGATGTGATAAAAAGAACACTGGAGTTGGCATCAGAAGATCCTGATTTGGGCTTTATACTACTACTTACAGTACTAGCTTTGTGACTTTGAATAAGTCTTTCTGGGACTCAGTTTCTTCATCTATAAAATGATGGGCTTGGATTTGGTCCTTTCTAAGGGACCTTCTAACCTTAAAAAGTCATAGCTCCCAATCAAATGACCCTTTCAATTAAATTCAGCACTATCAAATGCCTACTATCTGTTTTCCATGGTCAAGTTCAAGTTTCCCAAACCTACATCCTGCCTCTAGGCTGCTTCCCATGTTCTTCCAAAGCAGAGAAAGAATGGTTTTTCACTTGTCCTTGCCTTGACCTCCCTCCACTCTCATGAATAATGGAGAACTGACTGGAAGACCTCTGCAGCTTATGTCTGCTTCCATGCAGGCTCTGTGGCCCTGCTCACAACTGACAGATGACCCAGTTTCCCAGGGTTAGAGAGGGAAAGATTGAAACCGGGACACAGAAGCGGAAAGTGACTTATGTTGCAAGACAGATAAAGAGACACTTCAGGCAACTAGTTGTCTGAGCCCTGGGGGTCACAGCTATCTCCACCGACTTGTCTGTCTCCTAGAAACATTGAGCCAAGAAAACAAATCTCCCAGTAGCTTCTGCTTCCTTTTCCTGGGCCTAATTCTCTACCTTCTTCTATACTTTCCTTATAAGGGCTAGGGGCATCTTCTATGCTTCCAGGGTTACTTACCTTCTATTACTTGGGTATAGTAAAGCAAAATTTGGTGTCATTTTACAGATAGAATTCACTTTAAGCCAACTCCCAAACATGAACATTGGAAAAGTTAGTGCAGGTAAGTTTTAACCTATACATTATTTTTACAAAAAGTTTGACCATGACGTTCCTTTAAGCAGTGAAACTCCCTGGTATATTTAAGTATTTCATTCACCAAACAACTATTAAGTGCTTGCTGGATATGATAAATCACTGTGCTAGGTGCTAGGTATATCATGATATATGCAACACTAATCTTGCTTTGAAAGAGAGGAGGCTGTGTGCTCTAGTGGGCAGAAGAGTGGCTCTTTGGTTCGAAAATCAGTGTTTTCTAATTCCTCCCTCTGATATTTACTGTCTGTGTGACCTTGGATTAGTCATTTTATTATTCTGGGCCTCAGTTCCCTCATCTCTATAAAGAAGAAGTTATGTTCTAGATGGCTCTAATGTCTCTTTCAGATCTAGATTTATGATCCTCTGAGTTTACAACCCAATGCGGGGAGGGGAGAGAAATAACACATATGAAGGACTCTATGACACAAAGAGAGTAAGGATCATGTAGAAGATAAATCAGAGCAGAGTTCTGTGAGAAACTGGAGGAAAGGGTGACTGCTTTAGTTGGGGAGGGCAGGTGTTAATCAGTGAAGGCTTTATGGAGCAGGTATCACCTGAACACAGCTTTGAAGAAAGAGAAGAGCTTGAATAAAGAGAGATCGAGGGAAGAGATGAGGAAAACAGACATGGAGACAGGAGAGGGCAGGATGATAATGGGGGATCGAGAATAGGCTAATTGGGTTGGAACATCCTGTACCTGGAAGACAGCGGTATATGTAAAGCCAGAAAAGAAAGTTGCAGGAAGATTGTAGAGGGCCTTGAATGCCAGGATTAAGAGTTTTGTACATTATACAACCAGGTAGCTAGACTGTACAGTGGATAGAGCACTGGGCTTGGAATTAGGAAGATTCATCTTCACGAGTTCAAATCTGGTCTCAGACACTTAATAGCTGTGTGACCCTGGGCAGGTCACTTAACTTTGTTGGCCTCAGTTTCCTCATCTCTAAAATGAACTGGAAAAGGAAATAGCAAATCACTCCAGTATCTTTGCCAAGGAAACCCCAAATTGCATCATGAAGTCAGATGTGACTGAACAACGACAACAACAAAGGGGCAACTAGGTGGCATAAAGTGCCAGGAAGTCAGGAAGTCTCCTAAGTTTAAATTTGACCTCAGACACTTGCTAGCTGTGTGACCCTGAGCAAGTCACTTAACCCTGTTTGCCTCAGTTTCCTCATCTGTCAAATGAACCAGAGAAGGAAATGGCAAACCACTCCAGTATCTCTGCCAAGGAAACCCCCAAAGAGGATCACAAAGAGTCAGACATAACTGAAACAATTTAACAACAACAGCAACACATCACACAATAGAATTTCAGTGAAGACTTTTGAGTAGAGGAACGACATAATCTGAGAGTTGTTGTTGCTGTTGTTTGGTTCGAAGTATATGATTTCCTTGGTGTAAACAATCTCCTGTACAGAAACTCTCTCCCAAAAAGATCTCTTCTGCAACTTAGAGCCTTAAAAAAATTGGTTAGGGTCCTGAGAGTTTAAGGGACTTGCCCAGGGTCACAGAGCTAGTAAGTGTCACCGGAAGGGCTTTCACTTAGTTCTTTCAGCCTCCAAGGCTGATTCTCTAGACGCTGTTCTTTGCAGCCTCTGCATAGGAGATTACTCAAGCAGAGCTGTTCAGGGTGGATTGTTTACAGATCATTATTCACTGCTTGATGTAGCCTGTGGACAGTCAGAGCTACCTGAAGCTGAAATGTTAGAAGTCTCTGTGCTGAATCAAGATGAATTGGAAATAAAGACCCAAGTACCCAGGCTCTATTCAGCTCAGCCTTTCCCCAAAGCTGGTACATTTGCCTTATAATGGAAATTGTTGTGCCTTCCTTGTCCTAAGCACATTAAGAACTTGATGTATTTTATGTACTTCCTTGTCCTAGGAGTGCCGAGGGTGTTGAGGCAGCTCTGGCTTCAATACTCAAGGGAGGGTTTGGAATTTCACTGGGATGTACATCTCCCTCCACTCACTCAGATCATGGCTTGGTAGATACAGAGCTAGAAGGGACCTCAGAGGTCTAACCCCTTTGGTTTACAGATTAGGAAACTGAGGCTCAGAAAGGCTAAATGCCTTGTCCATGGTTACTTAGGTTGTTAAGTATCTGGGGTGGGATGGGAAGCTAGTGATCTTGCCATGGTGCTAATATTTGATGAATAGCAGCATCCCTTTCCCCTCAGTTCCTCACCTTCAGCCAGCCTTCTGGTCACTAGTCATTTTGATTTTGGCTGAGTTTAGCTGTAGGATAGACCTACAGCCTTCCACTAAGTTTCTAGCTGGGGGGGGGAGGGGTGGAGCAGCTAGGTGGGGCAGTGGATAGAGCACTGGTCCTGAAGTCAGGAGGACCTGAATTCAAATCTGGCCTCAGACCAAACACTTGACACTTACTAGCGGTGTGACCCTGGGCAAGTCACTTAACCCCAATTGCAAAAAAAAAAAATATGGGGCAGCTAGGTGGCACAGTGGATAGAGCACCGGCCCTGAAGTCAGGAGGACCTGAATTCAAATCTGGCCTCAGACGAAACACTTGACACGTACTAGCTGTATGGCCCTGGGCAAGTCACTTAATTCCAACTGCCTTAAAAAAAAGTTTCTAGCTCGGTAGGATCACCCAGAGTGTATGATGCATTCAAGGCAAAGCTATTTTCAAAGAGGAGATTGGTGAAAGAGTAGGGGCCAGTTCAATATACTTTCAAGGGTGGAGGGTCATTGGCCTCACCTAAGACGGACAGATCATTGTAGACAAAGTCTTCTCTTTCACACAGCTGTGACAGAGTATAGCCCCCCCCCCCCCGGGCAACTCATCCCCCAGCTCTTACTTTCTTCATCTGTAAAATTACAAGGCTGATCTGTAAGGTCCCTTTCAGCTTTGACATTCTATGATCCAGTAGAGTATTCTAAGGTTACCTCTGCAGTGCTAACAATCTATGACAGTAAGATTCACAGACTGGTCATGCCAAACTCCAGTCCTAGCACATACTGTTCCTTCTTCTCTCCATTCCTCCTCCTAGTCTTTCCAAATCTAGGTCTTAGAATAGTAATCAATTCAACATTCACATTCCACATTAATCAGCTCTTTCATTCCATTCATCTTCCTCTCTGATTTCCGTGTCCAAAATACTCCCAATATGTGCTGTCTTCCCCAATTAGAATGTAAGCCCTTGAAAGGTAGGAACTATCTTGCGTGCTTATATTTATATCCCCAGGGCTTAGCACATGGCAAGATGAGGGGTAAGTACCAAAACTATGATTCATTGGCATATAGAACTCCCAGAAAGCTCCCTCCACCAATACAGATCAGTGCATTTGTGGCAACTTAGACTCTTAAAGAGAAGCTGAGAGGACCACAGAAGTTCTATTACTCACTGAGCGTCACACAGCTAGTATGCATCAGAGGTAGACCTGGAGGTCAAATCTTCTCTTAAGCATAGCTCTTTATCCTTTATGGCACATTACTTCATTAGTGTAGAGTAAGTGATTAATAAATGATTTTTCATTCCTTGTTCCTCTCTACATCTCACTCATAAAATCATAAGATATATAGCTAGATGAGCCTTTAGACTTCATCTAATCCAAACCCCTCTTTACAAATGCGGAAACTGAGGTCTAGAGAAAGGAAGCTATGAAATTGCACATGGAATAAGTGACACAGTAATATAGGTCCTCTGACTCCATATCCATGATTTTTTTTGTTTTCTGTTAATTAATATATAAATCATTGACACTTAACATGGGGCTTTCCAGTATGCTCCATTGGTAAGAATTCTGGATTTTGAATCCAACTGATTTATGTTCAAATCCTGTCTCTGTCATTGACTATCTGTGTTACCTTGGGCAAATATATTACCCCTTTGGACCTCAGTTTCCCCATCTACAAAATGAGGGAGTTGAATTAACCTGTCTTCCAAGGTCCCATCCAGGTCTGAATCTGATCCAGGGACTCTGAGTAAGTGTTTGTTGTTATTATTGTTGGTTTTGATGATGACTCCTGAATTCTAGCAGTCCTTCAAGGGTCTGAAACCTCCATGAAGATTCTGTGACTGATTTAGCCCATAGGGATTTCTTTTCCAAGATCTTACAAGACATCTTCCGTGCTCTAGCTTTTTGGTCTAGCTTGTCCTTTATGATTCCTGATGAATAAGAATGGGAGGAGGAGGGCAGCTAGGTGGCAAAGTGGATAGAGCACCAGCCCTGGATTCAGGAGGACCTGAGTTCAAATCCAGCCTCAGACACATAACACTTACTGGCTGTGTGACCCTGGGCAAGTCACTTAACCCCATTGCCTAACCAAAAAAAAAAAAAGAATGGGAGGAGGAGCTAAGCCTTTATATAGCACCTACTGTATTCCAGGCACTATGCTAAGTGTTTTACAAATATTATCTCATTTGATCCTTACAACAACCTTACAACAACTACTATTATCCTAGTTTCAGAGATAAGGAAATTGAGGCAAAGAGAGGTTAAGTGACTTTCTAAGGGTCACTCAGCTGATAAATGTAATCTTTCTGACTACAGGCGTAGAGCTCTCTCCACTTTACCACCTAGCTTGCTAGGGAAGGAGAGCTGTCCAATGTAGTTAACTGTGGAATACATTGGACCCCAGCTGTGGAGTTGGAAGGGACCTAACAGGTCATCTAGTCTAACTCTCTCATCTTACAAAAGAGGAAAATGAGGCCCAGGGAGGGTGGAGTGACTTGCCTGAAGCCACATAAGTAGGATCAGAGGCATTTCTCTGTCTCCAAAGCTAGCGCTGCCAGGGTTCTTTCCTTTGTAAGGAAGTGAAAAGTGTTTGTAAGGTGGATTGGATCCAAATTCTGGAGGGCCTTAGGAAGTGATGGGGAGCCACTGAAGGTTTTTTTCAGTAGAGGAGTAATGTAGTCAGAGAAATCTATTTGGCAGCTATTTGAAGACCAGATTAGAGTGGGGGAAAAGCAGAAGGAAGTGAGACCCATTCTCAAGCCATTATAGCAGCCCAGTAGAGAGGTGATCATTTACCAAAATAGGGTGGAGAGTGCTTTTAGGAACCATGTAGTTTAGCAATGGGCACAAAGAGCCTGAGGCCAGAGAGGGGAAGTAACTTGCTCAAAGTCACACAGAGATTGGATGGAAGGGGCACATCCCTCCTGTCTGGGAAGTCAGGGCTCCTTTTCCGCTCCCACAGCTAATGCCTGTGATGAAGGAAGCTTTGTGTATATCCCTAGAAGCAGCTGCACCATCTCACTAATCAAAATGGTGGCAGGTTTTTAAGGCTGGGTCCTAATTTGCCTAACTCATGCATAATTGAAGCAGATTATCTCTATTTTCCAGCCGGACAATTTGTCTCGCACAGTTTGCTTCCAAGGACTGACACTAGGCCTGGTGTGTTTTGCTTGCCTGATCAAAGACACCTACCTCCCTTCCTGCATGTTCCAGTAGGAATGAGATCTGTCTAGTAGGAAGCCTAATGAGGATACAAGGCAGCCAGAAGCATTCTATTAGCTGTATGACCCGGTGTGTATTCCCTCTTGTCTCTGGGTTTTCCAAAAAATAAGATTTTAAACTAGATGACATCCAAGGGCCCTTCTAGCTCTGAAATTCTGTTTTTATGACATTTTGACTTGGGACCTGATAATTAAAATTTAGAACACCAGGACATTTGAGTCACTTCTCAATTCTTCCAGTGCCTGATTTTGAAATAATACAAATCTAGTGAACACTTATTAATAAGATCAGTCATGTCAATTGCATCAATTGATGGAAGAAATATTTAATAATTTTACTGTAATTTACTATAATTTCTCCTAGCTGCGCAAATGAATTTTAAATATAAACAATTATAAGCAGAAGTCATGATTTTGCTTTGAAATAAAAATTTTCATCCTACTGTCCCTTGGTGTGTGTAAATGTACTGTCAAATGATGCACCTTGGTCCTTCAAGGTACCATTAAATTCCAGCCCTCCAAGTCCTAGTTTTTTTTAAAATTAGATTTATTTTTAAAAATTAATTATTTTTATTCTGAACTTAACAAACATCCCATAAAATGAGCAAACAGGAGAAAAACAGAAGAGAGGGTTGTGAAACTAAATCTCCGTCATGTACACCTTGCTTTTCTTTTAAAATATATAATACATTCAACATGTAACTTTCAAATCTATCCTGCTTATGAGCGATTCCTTCTGGTCTTCCTTCTGTTCTCTTGTGTGCAATTATGGATCTGGAATTTGGTTTAGGGAACTTCCTGTGAAGACATTCTCTCTTTCAATACAGAAGGACACCTGCTCATTTGTACTTGCAATTTCCACTCTTGCAGTATTGCCCAGGAGCACTGAAAGTTTAAGGATCTTGTCCAGTCTCACACAGAAGGTATGTGTCAGAGGTAGGACTGCTGTTCTTGTTGTTCAGTCCTTTCAGTTGGATCCAATTTTTTGTGACCCCATTAGGGGTTTTCTTGGCTGGGATACTGCAGTGGTTTGCTATTTCCTTCTCCAGCTCATTTGACAGGTGAGGAAACTGAGGCCAACAGGATTAAGTGACTTGCCCAGGGTCACATAGCTGGTTAGTTAGTGTCTGAGGTCAGATGTGAACTCAGGTCTTTCTAACTCCAGGCCCAGCTATATTACCTTCCATTTATTAAGCTGAGTTCAGGGCACTATAGAAGAGATAGTTACATAAGAGGGATGAATGAGACAGCACATGCAGAGTGCTTTGTAAACTTTAAAACACTACACACTGGTTATTACTGTTGTTGTTATTATATCATCCATCGTCGTCATTGTCCCTGTCCTTAAAAATTGGATGGTTCAATAGGTGGAGAGGGCACCAACACAAATAACTATAACACACAATATTACACAATAAGTACATATGAGAAGTATAAAACAGCATACTATGTGACTTCTGAAGGGTGAGTTCCTAACCGACGGTGGGGTGAGATCAGAGAAGATTTCTTTGAGCAAATAGCATATGAGCTGGGCTTTAAATGATGAGTAGAAATTCACCAAGGACAGTTAGGTGGAGCAGTGGATAGAGTACAGGTTTAGAGTCAGGTAGATTCATCTTTGTGGGTTCAAATCTGGCCTTAGACACTTGCTAGCTGTGTGCCCTAGGCAAGTCACTTAATTCTGTTTGCCTCAGTTTCCCCATCTGTCAAATGAGCTGGAGAGGGAAATGGTAAACCACTCCAGTATTTTTTGCTAAGAAAACCTCAAACAGGGTCACAAAGAGTCACAAAATAATTGAACAACAATAAAAGAAATTCATCAGGCAAAGAAGGGAGAGGGAAGAGACTCCAGATACAGAGAACAAATTGAGCAAAGGTTCATTGAGAATGCTGTGTGTTGGGTTAGAGGAATCTGGTTTGACTGGAGCATGAAGACGGTAGGAGGCTGTAATAGGAGATAAGTTTGGCATGATGCTGTAGAGGCAAAGGATTGCAAACTTTACTAAGGTTTCAGGAGGCTGCCACTGAAAATTTCAGTGCACTGAGGCAGTGTGCTGTAGTGAGTGATAAGATCCCTGGTTTTGAAGTCTGCAGACACCTGAGTTGGAGACTTGCCTTGGATATTTCTTAGCTCTGTGACCCTGGGAGGGTCATTTAATCCCTCTGAACCTCAATGTATCTCATCTGTAGAATGTGTTTTGGGCTACGTAGATAAAGTCATGATTAAATACTTCCTATGTGCCAGATGTTGTGCTAAGTGCTGGGAATATAAATGCAAATAAAAAGATGGTCCCTGCCTTCAAGGAGTTTACATTTTTGTGGGGGAAGACAAAATGTACAGGAGAGATGAAAAAGAAAAGGGGAGTATGGGAAATATACCTGCACAGGGATAAGGTTTCAGAGAAGTCCAGGGAGTCAGGAGCAGATCTTGAAGTGAACTAAGTTATGCATGGCCCAGGTACTTCTTCAAACAAAGGTTAAAGGTAGATCTCAGCAATGGGAGGACGGGACAGGTAGAGGACACAGCTGGGGCAGAGGTAGAAAAGTTTGGAGAGTCAGAAGCAGGACAAGAAGAGAAGTGAGGCTGCCACTGGGTTTCCTTCCAGCTCAATGTCTGTGATCCTATAATATCTGTAGCATCTCCCTCCATGGGGTCAAATTAGTACATGTTGTAAATATCAGATATTATGCTTATGGATGAGAAAGATAGCTGTGGCAGCAATAGGATTCTACCTCTAGAGCTGAGAGCCACCACAGAGGTCATTTAATTCTACCTTTTCATTTTACAGATGAGGAAACTGAAAGATTGAAATTTCCTGTAGTTCCACAGGTAGTGAGTGTCACAGCTAGGATTTGGACATAGATACCCCTCCTCCTCTCAATTCAGAGTCAGTACAAAAGAATAAAGATCCAGCAAAAAATAGTAAGGAATGGTTAGACAAGTAGGAGGAGAGAGGAGAGCCATCTCTCCTTGGTCACAAATTCTCATTTAAAAGGGAAAAAAAGATAAACTTTGTTTGGACACAGACATTTTCCCCAAACCTTTCAAATAACTCCCCCTATAAAGTTAATTGCCCTCAAAACAGTTTTTCAGTTGTTAATAGAAAGGAAGGGATATGTGATTTGACTCTGATGGCACAATACCAGGGGTGACCATTGTACTTTTGCAGAATTTTGTTTTCTCTCAATATTGGATTTATGCTATTGCTATTATTGTGTATATTGGTCTTTTGGCTTTCTCTACTCTGCATCATTTCATACAAATCTTTCCATATTTCTATGAATTCTTCCTATTTGTCATTCCTTATGGCACAGTAACACTCCATTACATTCATATAACATTGTGTGCTCAGTCATTCGCCAATTGCTAGGCACATATTTTGTTTCCAGCTTTTTGTTATCACAAATAATGCCACTATGAACATTCCTCTAGGTATAGGTCTTTTCTTGCTATCCATAACCTCTTTGGAACAGAGTCCCAGCTGTGGAATTGTTGAGTCAAAGAGTATGAATGGGTATGTAACTTGTTTTGCATAATTTCAAGTTGTTTTCTGGAATGGTTGAACCAATTCACAGCTCTGCCATCATTGAATTTAAGTGTCCAATTTTTCACAGAACCTAAGAATCTCTCTCTGTCTCTGTCTCTCTGTCTCTGTTTCTGTCTCTTTCTCCTTTTGTCGCTTCCTCTCTCTGTCTCTGTTTCTCTGTCTTATTCTCTCTCTGTCTCTCTGTCTCTGTCTCTCTCTTTCTCTCCCTCTCTGTGTCTCTGTGTCTTTGTGTCTCTGTGTCCCTCTCCAATCTGTATGGTATAATGTAAAGACAGCCAGATTTAATCAAAATAGCTGTGTTTTAATCTATCTATGCTATTCTTTAGTTGTTTGACTCTGGTAAAGGGAGAGAGTGAAGAAAATAAACATTTATATAGTGCCTACTATTTGCCAGGTACTATACTAAATGCCTTACATATATTATCTCATTTGATCCTCATAACAATTCCTATAAATTAGGTGCTGTTATCACCCCTATTGTACAGGTAAGGAAACTGAAGTAGGCAGAAGTTAAGTGACTTGCCAAGGGTCACATACCTAGTAAGTGTCTGAGCCTAGATTTGAACTCAAGTCTTTCTGATTCTAGACTCAGAGCTCTATCCATTGTGCCACCTACATGTCTTTTTCTCTGGAAGAATTATTTAATCTCTCTGAACCTCAGAGAGGACTCAATAACCTCTAAGGTTCCTTTTAACTCTAAATCATTATCTCAACTTCTCTCCTTTTAAAAATTCTTTGTTATATCTTTTAACTATTTTGTACCTCTTTTGGGGGGACACCCATGGTTAGTAGTCATGACTTGGGCAAAGATCAAACAAAGGAGACTGAGAAAGAAGAATCAGAGATAGGGGGAGAACCAGGAGAGAGCAGTATCATGAAAACCTAGAGAGAAGGGAGTGTCAAGGAAATGAGAATGATTGACAATGCCAAAGGCTGTAGAAAGGTCAAGAAGGAAGAGAATTAAGAAGAGATCATTGGTAACTTTGGAGAGAGCAATTTCACTTGAATGAGAAGGTCAGAAACCAGACTGCAGAGTTAAGAGAGTGAGATCAAGGTGAGTGGAGGCATCAATTGTAGATGGCCATTGTCAAGGAATTTAGCCACAAAGGAGAGAGGCCTATAGGATGATAACTAGCAGGGATAGGTGGATCAAGTGAAGGTTTTTTGAGGACGGGGGGAGATGGGGATTTTTGTAGGCATTAAGGGATCATCCAATAGAAAGGGACACATTGGGGATTAGTGAGAGAGTAGGGATAATAGAGTGGACAATCTGCTGAAGAAGACAGGGTGGGATGGCACCACTTGAGCACATAGAGGGACTGGCCTTGGAAAGGAGAAGGGCCACTTCTTGTCATAAGACAGAGATGAAGGAGGAGAAAGTGTCAAAAGATATCTGAAAGATGTGAGATGAAGAGGGGAGAAGAGGGAGTTCTAATGGAATAGCCTCCAAGTTTCTGGTGATTTTCTCCAGCTTCATTCAGCAGCACATGAATAGGAATGAAAGCAACAGATGGTGGGAATAATCCAAGGCTAAGGCTTGGTTATAGGATAAGGGGGCAAAGAATTCAAAGAATAGGACAGTGTATACTTGAATAGGTTCACCAAGGGGTCAAGAGTAGGAGGAGAATATAAACAGTGCAGGGATAAGGATGAAGAATGGGTTTTGGAGAGACAGAAGGATAGGCATAATGACAATAGATTTTGATCCTACAAAGGAATTTCATAGTTCACAAAAATGGAAATGGTGCATTTGTGAGTGATGGCAAGATGAAGGGTATAACCATGTAGATCACAAACTGATCATAACTCCTTCCATCTTGTGTTAAGGATTAGCTCATTGAAGGACCTTCTTGCCATGCTCCCCACCTCAATGACCCCTCCACGAGAACATCCTGTCTGAGAACATCTGTTCATGGAGACTTCAAAGGTTCCTTGATTTAAGGAATCGGCTTTGTCACTCAGGTCAAGGTATCTTGTCTAATCAGTCAACTCTTTTAAAATCCTCTCCCAATCTTCTTTTGTCTGAAGACTTCCTCCTCCTTTGTGGTTTAGCATATATAAGTTTTGCCCTTTTATTCCTTTGAGGAGACCCTTTCCATGTGAGTAGGGCTTTCTTGCTGGCAAACTTAACCAATAAACCCCAAGACAAGTTTGATACTCTGGCGTATAATTGTTCTTGCATCACCCACAACCACCTCTGTATATAGCTGAGGTGGGATAGAGGAGTGGATCATGGGAAATCAGTATATATGTGTGTATATGCCTACACACATATACATACATACATACATACATACATATGTAAATATGTGTGTTGAAGCTACCTAATAAGAGGGGAGGAATTAGAAAGAGAGAAAGACTATAAGCCAGGCACTGAATTCATTGCAGAAGGAAGAAGAATGTCCTGGGAGTTGGTAAACAATAGCCATCAGAATCTTGATTGGATGATAAATATGAATTGGATGAACCTCAAAGGATGAGAGGTTAGTAAGTGGTGGTGATAGAGGGAGAGCTTGGAAGTGCCAATGGGGAGCAAGGTTAACCCAACTCATCCTCCTCCTCCACCCTCATGGCCAATGAGTTAAGAAGTATGAGTGAAAATGCAACCAGAGCTGGAAAGAGAGGCCAGAGAGGCTGTGTCATCAAGAGGGTGCTAGGATTTGGTGAATGCAAGAGGGAATGAGAAAAGAAAAGGTTTAAGATGAAAATTAGGTTGTTACCTATGGAGCAGCCATTTCAGAAACACAGAGAAAGAGCTGGGTAGCTTTAGAGTAGGATGTTGGGTGGAGTTGAGTTGAAGATAGTGGGAATAAGGGATTGGTCAGTGGGGAGACTGAAATCAGGGCTTAAACAAAATATGCATTTTTATTTATTTTTATTCTGAACTTAAAAACCACATAAAATGGGTATGTCCATATACACGGTGAAACAGAAAAAGAAGATTGGACACAAAACTTCAGGTCTCTATCAGGTTGCAGCTTGCTTTTCATTTCAAATATATAATATGTTCAACCTCTAACTTTCAAAGCTGTCCTGCTTATCTGGGCTTTTTCTGGTCTTCCTTCTGCTTTGTATATTCATTTTAATAGGATTTATCAAGGCCTTGCTCCAAAATATTGACCACAATTGTGCCAATTTCAGCCACTATGGTAGACCACAATGGGAGGTGCTTTGGGCAAGGTTTTTTTTTTTTTTTACCTTGCCGCTCAAACTACCCAATTATGCAATCCATTTTGGAAAGCCAGAACTAGGAAAGAAATCAAAGGAAGAGAAAGGGGAAGATTTTGTTTGCATAATTTACCACTTTGCTCCTAATCTAGAAAAAAGAAATATATCGAGAAGTCATAGGGACTTAGAGCTGGAAGGAAGTCTGGAAGCTATTTAATTCCACCTCCTAGTCCCTGCAGTCACCCCTCAATGAAACCCCTAACAAACTCATTCAGCCTCTTCTGGGACCCTTCAATGGAGTGTTCATAGCCTTACAAGGATGACCACTTTATTGCTAGACATCTTTAGTGTTTATGAAGTTCTTCATTATACTGATTCCAAATCCACCTGTCTAGAACTTCTGTCCATTGGTTCCAGTTTTGTGACTTTCCCCTCCCCACTAGATCTCTTTAGAACAAAAATGTCACTTTTTGTGTGTAATAGTCTCCACCCCCATTGAGATCAACTACACATCTTGCTTGGATTGATTAGTCAAAGATACCAAATATGTGGCTTCAGCTCTAATTCCAGTACTTTTGAACCTGTTCTTGACCTTTCCCTTTGAGAATGAATCTGGGCCTGTTGAATATTTTAAAAAGGAAAAAAAAGCACTAATTATTCCACCTGCTTATGATAGCTGTCCTCTGGAGGGTGTGGAGTGTAATGGAAATAATCCTGTGCTCCTGGTGGAGAACATGCTAGGAAACCAGTTTAATTAACAGACCTCCAAAGCACCTGAGCTCCTTAAGGACTTTCTTTCCTTTCCACTGCATGGGGAGATGCTGTCAAGGAGCCCTAATGTCAGCCAGGAGACTCCAAACAGAAATCTTCAAACAATTCATTTTCTTCATTTATGAATAAGTCAATAAAAATATGTGCAGCATAATTTCCCCAGAAAACAAAAGAAAGATCCTGGATTGGAAGCTCATATCATCCACTGTTGCCTTTTCCCTTATAACAAATAATAGTGATGTGTATGTGTGTGTGTGTGTGTGTGTGTGTGTGTTGGAGGTGTGGGGTTGGAAGGTGGCAATTGATGCAACTGAGAATCAGAACAATAGACACACAGCACCTGAAACTGTCGAAAAATTAATAATGATTATGGCAAAATGTGAAAAACCCTATAGGAAGATCATCAGGGGACATAGAAACAAATGGCACTTCTCAAACTCCAGAATCAAAGATTCACATGTTGAAGAGAGCTTGGAGAATATTTAGTACAACTTCCTCATTTTGCAGAGGAGGAAACTAAGTCTAAAAGAAGTGAAGTGATTTACCTAAGGCCCCCCAAGCAGTAAGGGAAAAGAAATGTAGTATAATGAGTGGGACACATGTTGAGTCAGGAGAGACTTCTGGCACTCAGTGAGTGCCAGATGCCGGGCATCTCTGATCTTTATTTTCCTAATCTGTATGTAGACTCTGCATGCTAGGTAGGTAGAGTACAATGACCTTGCCTTCTTATCTTATATTTTTGTCTACATCAAATATACTTACATATTAAGCTTGGGCATGTCTAAATCCATCAACCTAAAATAATTATGTGGTACAGAGGACAGCTACACTCTGCTTGCTTTTGTCTTGCTTGTTTTAGCTAGTTATGGCAGATATGGCTGAAGAATTGAAACCTTGCCCTTATTAGGAAGAAGTTCTAGTCTTTATACCCAAGCAAACCAGAATTAAGATGATCAATTGGTAGCTCTGGAGAGACACAGCCCAGAAGCTGGTGGTAAGGAGTCACACCCAACAGAGTTTATGTGTCCAGCAGCCATCATGAAACCAATGGAGTAGAAGCTATCATTGGGAGCTATACAGAAATCCTTGAACACCTGAAAAGTGCTCCTCTACTATGGGATTGTGGTTGCATCCACTGAATAGTCCAATTAAACTGAAAACCATTGGCTGCCAACAGATATCATAATGACAGGAATTCAAGGTACCATCAGATATATTCTCTGCCTTCCTCAAAAGAATTAGAATCAGAACAACAGATAAGCTAAGGTGACAAGGCCATTATTCTCTACCCTCATGGCCCTCATTCTTGTCTTAATTATGCAGCAAAAACCAGTTGTATTGGTGCTGTAATTTTATCCAGCTGAAAAACCTGTCTCTCTCCATTAAAAATGAAGGAAATAATACCAGTAGTACCACAGAAGTGTTAATGAGCTGCACATGATACACATAAAGGGCTTTGCAAATCTCAAAACACCAAATTCATTTCCACAGTTGTACTAAGAAATAGCACAGCTGTGATCTGAACTCAGAGCCTTTGACTCCAAATCTAGCTTGTTATTATTTTGTTATAACAAAAATATACATTTGAGAAAAATTATAAATAATTTAGAGTTTGTGGTTTTGTGTCCAATTCTTTTTTTTTTAAATTTTGCTTATTTATTTATATTTGTTCCTTTGATGACTCATCATGGCACAGAGGTGAACTGATGCAGGCTCAAATGCTATGCCAGGGGAGCACAAGTTCTAGTATGTCCTACTGAGTAAGATCAACTTCCCCCATAGATTAATAGCTGAAAGGTCAATATGAGCCAACAGCAAACTATAGTGGCCCTAAAAGCTAATGCCATTGTGGGCTGCATTAAGAGGGGTATGATGCATTGGGCAAGGGAGATGATGATCCTGCTGTTCTTTGTCCTGGACTGATTATATTTGGAGTATTATATTCAATTCTGCATACCACATCTTCACTAGAACATTGGTAAGCTGGAGAATGTTCAGAAGAGAGCAATCAGAGTGGGACTTAAGACCATGCCGTATAATGATCAGTCAAAAAAACCTGGGTGTGTGGTTAACTTGGAGGAGAGAATTTCTATGTGTCATGATAGCTGACTTCCAATATCCAAAGGATTGTGATGTAAAAGAAAGGTCGCATTTATTCTGTTTTGCCCTGTAGGCAGAATTAGGAATAATGGGTGGGGGGTTTGCAAATAAGCACATTTAGAGTTGATATTATGAAAATTTTTCTAACAATGAGAACTGTCCCAAAGTTGAATGGGCCAACTTAGAAGGTTCTGCTTAGCTGGAGATCTTCTGTGAGAGCACGAATGGCCAATCGTCGGGTACATTGTAGTTGGCATGCCTTTGTAGTAAGTACTAGGTGGCCACAGGAGTCCATCCCAACTCAGAAATGCCTTGATTCTGTGACCAGCCTACCCAAATTTGGCATGGATCATCCTCGGTTTGGTTTCAGGCAGTGAATTTTGTCTGTCATAACAACTCTAAACATCCATCTACCAAGTCTTTGGAGGGGTTGTTATCTGCATTAGTGGAGGGGTTGCCCACACATACAAAATTAGAAGTTTCTGAATCTGTGTCACTACTAAGAGAGTAAAATAAAAGCAAAGGGAAAAACAAAGAAATGATAACCATAAAAGTTCTTATTCAACTATGTTGTTCTACACACTACTTAAAAGCCAATAAAAAAAATCCCTGAAAGGAACCAAAAAAGAAGCCAGCTGTTCATCGTGCTTCAATCCTTCATGAAATTTCCCATTTCTCATCTGGTCGATAAGCAATTATATTAAGATGGCCTTGACATTATTAGGCACCATTGTCTCTCTTACCCTTTCATTGTAGCTTTCCTCTTGCTCATTTGAAAAAAAATGATTAATTGACTTTCTCTTAGTGGCAGATAGTGTAGGCCTTGATTAAAGATTAAATTGCCATCTTGTGAGCTCACTAACAATCCATAGCTCCAGGAAATGCCAGCTAGTGAGTACATTCCTGTTGGCAGCCAAAGAGATAACTTTGCTAATGTGGATAGAGTTAGGGGTGGAGGGCAAAATCAATGGGACAAAATAGGTGAGGATTTTGGGAGAGATAAGGACTGCTAAGAAACTCTGGTCTACTAGGAGAAATAACTAGAGGCAGAAATACTATTGAAGGGATTGTCCACGTGATCCAGACCTATGTGGATTTTCCGTGGAGCTGCCATTTTGCCTGGGAAGGGAAAATCTTGGATGCAGCTGTCAGAGGGGATGGAAGGTAAAGAGAGATAGTTCTAGAAAGAGATATTACAGTTCCTTTAAAAATTTAGTACTTTTAACCTACCCCCTTACTTCTACATATATATGGAGACTATAGATATTCTACCCCCCCCATCATGCCTTATTCCTTCCTTCATCTTTCACATTCCCTTTCTTATCATCTTTTTCCTCCCACTTACCTAACAAACTAATGGGGGTGGTGGATAGTTGGATGGATGCATTAGAATAACTGTAATTTTGTAGGGAAAGTGTTGGAATTAGAATAAGAACTGGGTTTGGATTCTAACTCTGCCATTAGCTAGCTCTGTGATTGCAGCCAAGTCACGTTCTCTCTTTTAGCCTTATTTTCTTCAACTGCAAAATGAAGGGTTTGGTTCACTAAGGATCTTAGTAGCTTTAAAACCTATAATTCTATTTTTCAGATTAAGGCATGACACCAAAATTGCTATGAAAAAGAGCCAATGAGGGCTGAAGAATAAGTATGAAAGTCTTTGTCAATAAATCTCTTCCCCACTGATTATTAAAACTCCACTCTCCTCTTTTAAAATAAAAATAAACTCCCAAGAGAGATATTCTGTAAAATGTCCAAAATCATAGGATAATAGCTCTAGAGCTGAAAGAGACCTTAGATGGAATCCAGGCCTACTTCCTCATTATTCAGATAAGGTCACTGAGGTACAGAGAAGTTAAATGACTTACCTAAAGTCATACAGGTAGTAAGTGGTGAAGCCAGGATTCACAGTGGGGGGTGGGGGTGGGGGCGGGGGAAAGAAACAGTGTGTTAAGCAGTAAAAGAATTCAATAAGATCTAATATTTAAAAAGACATGACAGCATTAGAGCACTGTGATGGGCTGGGGGTGGAGGACCGAAATTCTTTATCCGGTCATTATTGGTTCTCCCCAACTTGGACTCAGTTTACCTTTCTAGACCTGTTTTTCCTTGTTTCCCCAGGCATACCTCATGCTCTAGCTCAGTGGGGTCAAGCTCAAATAGAAACAAGTCACTAAACCATACATAAAGATCCTTGTGGGTCACATATCTAAGTCAATATGTGACTTAAAAAAACCACATATTAACATTATCTATGCTTTATTGTGTTTTGAAAATTTATTTTGTTAAAATTTTCCCAATGACATCTTAATTTAGTTGGTGAGTCTGGTGTTTGACACTTCTGCTCTAGCTTTATATCACACTACCTGTAATTTCCTTCACATTTCCTCTGAGTTTTCTCAAATAATAGGCTTGTTCAAGTGCTTCCTCATTATGGTACTGACATCCCCCTCATCCTTCAGTACATGGCTCAAATGTGATCTTGTCTATGAAGCTATCCCTTTAATCAAATGTTTTCTCTCCTTCTTCAGAACACTCACAGCATGTTGTTTCTATGTATTTGTGGTCTTTACCTGTAATCCCTGGCATAGGACCCCAGCCTCTGAGCTTACATGAAGTAGGTTGAACCTTGGGTGTTTTTCTAAAATTCTGTGTTTGGTTTAATTCACACCCCACCCAGAGCTTCTCTGGGGCAGCTAGGTGGTAAAATGGATAGAGTACCAGGCTAGTAGTCACGAAGACTCATCTTCCTGAGTTCAAATCTGGCCTCAGACATTTATTAGCTATGTGACCCTGGGTACATTTGCCTCAGTTTCCTCATCTGTAGAATGAGCTGGACAAGGAAATGGCGAACCACTCCAATATCTTTGCCTCAAATGGGGTCACTGAGAGTTGGACACAACTGAGAAATAACTGAACGACAACAACAACAGAACTTCTCTGGGAAATCTCAGACTATGGCTCAAATTTAGCTTGCGTCTACATCTCCAGAGGTGTGGACAATGATCCCCACCCCTTCTAACCACTCGAGCTAACAATGAATTTTGGGTATAGAAAATGTAGAAAACACACAAAGGACTGACAATAGATATTTTTTCCCTCTTGGGTGAGTCCTACCATCCTCAGGGTGCTATACAGTCCCCTTAGAAACATAGCAGCATTCTGTGTTTTGCAGTCTCCTTGGAAATAAACATTTTGGGGGTTTCTAGATCGGCAATACTCTGACATTCTGGTTAGACCCACTTTTGCTCCAGAGATCAGGCACCAAACAAAGCCGGGCATCAGGCTTTGTGATACTATCCTGTGGGACTGGATTGCCCCAGAAGAGAAATGTACTTTGCTGATCAGGAAACCTCTATCTCTGACCTGTACTGTCCATATAACTCATACTGGAGGACAGAGTCAAGGGCTTTTGCTCCTCAGGTAATGGTCTCCCAGTTCCTAATAGCACTTTTGCCAGCTTTTTCTACTTAAGAGACTATTGTTCCCCATGAACACCTCCCCCATTCCTCCATCTTTCATTAGAAGTCTTGATTCTTAAATCTTGTCCTTTCTTCAATAGACCAGCCCTGCCTAGCAACTTTCCCTTCTCTTTCTAGCAGACTGGGTCCGTAGACTCTCAAATTAGGAGCTTTTAGGATCATATCCTGATGTATCATGGGTATATAGCACTGATCTCCTTTACTAGTCTGCAAGCTTGAAGGGAAGGGAACAAGGTTGATTCATTTTTGTATTCCCCATAGAATAAGCAAGCACAGTGCCTTGCACAGAGAAAACACTCAGCAAATGTTCAATGAATAAATGAAAGATTCAGAAAAGGAGGGTATGTGTGTTTGTGTGTGTATGTGTGTC
>NW_020954546.1:30521549-30534140 GCF_900497805.2 Vombatus ursinus
CTTTCTTTCTTTCTTTCTTTCTTTCTTTCTTTCTTTCTTTCTTTCTTTCTTTCTTTCTTTCTTTCTTTCCTGGCATTTTTGTTCCCAGTGCTTAGCCTAGTGCTTGGTACATGGTAAGTGCTTATTAAATGCCTGTTGCTGTTCTTGTAGAGAGTATATGGATTCCAGAAAAGATATTCTTGTGAATAAGCTGAAGTGATGTGGGCTGAATGATGGTAAGTACAATTGGGTGGTTTTGTAACTGATTTGGCACGGACAGCTGAGATACAGCCTTCACTTCCTTTTTTTCCCCTAAATACAGCTTCTATCATACTGAGGACGTTGCTGGATTACATGTTAAAATCTGGAAGGGACTCTAGAGATCATTCAGTCCAACTGCTCCATCTTACAGGATAAGGAAACTGAGGCCCAGAGAGGTTAAATAATTGCCCAAGGGAACAAAAGTATTAAGTAAAAGAGACAGGATTTGAATCTTGTTCTTCTGACTCTAAGTCTAGACTAGGGCCCCCCTGGATTTCCCATTGTTGTACAGAGCTGGGGCGTGGCAAGACCAACTCAAGGGGCAGATCCTCATTGGAACTAGACCTCACTTATCTTTGTCCCTGAGATTTCCAAAATTGCAAGCAACTGACAAAATATTTCATAAATTTTTCTATTCCTGACGGTGATTCCAAATGCATAAAACTAAATACTATGCAGATTTAATTGGGACACAAGTTTTTCAATACATCACGAGATCCACAAGCCTTTGAATAAAATTAACTGCCCCACAGTTCCCTGTATTCTAAGTGGACTTCAACTGGATATAAAATGAGGGGTTGATGTCCTTTTGAGACATCCCTGGGAGGGAGACATGTAGCTAGGCAAGCAGACTTATCACTGATGTAGGGAGAGTTCTGCAGATGGCAGGTTCCCTCCTAACGAGTGAAGTCACCCTGAGCAGAGATAACCCATTTAAATGAAGCCACTTAAGCATCCTGGATGCAGGTGAACAAAAGTGTGGGTCACCTTTGTGTGGGTGTAATTGTTCACTCTGTATCATCCAGGCATCTCATTCATACAGGAAGTGTATTTCTAAGGATAATTCTACAGTAAATCATGGGAGACCTGATGGATCAGATTAGAGCATCATGGGGATCTCAGAGGTCATCTAATCCAACTCATTCATTTTATAGAAGGGAAAACTGAGAATCAAAGAGATGAAGGAAATTGCTTAAGATCACAAGGGGAATAAGAATCAGAGGTGGTATTTGAACCCAGAACCTATGATTTAAAAAAACTTGACTCTTTCCATTTTAAATTCCTCAAAGACAAGGATTATTTTTTGCTTTTTCTTTGTATCTCTAGTACTTAGCACAGTGCCTGACACATGATAAGTGCTTAATAAATGCTTGTTGATTTGTTGTTTTCTTTCTAAATTTAACTTTTTTAATTGTGAACTTAACAATCATCTTGCTGATTTTTTGCTGATTGATTGACACCGTGTTGCCTCTTCACTTCTCAGCTTAGGACGTGCAATGGACAGCACATTGCACTTGGAATGAAGAAGCCCTCAGTTTGAATCCTACCATCAACATTTACTAGCTTGTTATCTCTGAGCAAGTCACTAAACATTGCTGGCCTCTGTTTCCTTATCTGTGAAATGTAAGGGATGGGGACTGCACTTGATGGCATCTCTAAATCTATGATCTCTAAATCTATGATTTGATTTGACTTGTAAGGGTTGAGTCCTATGTATTCATGGAGATAAACCACAGTGAAATAGTGGGCTGTGCTATTCATGCCCCAAATGCAATTCAATCAAAGAAAGATCTTTGCAGTACTTATCATGTGCAGTACAACATGCCAGGTAGAGGGGATACAGATAGAGAAATGAAAGAGATAATGTCCTATAGGAGATTTCATTCTGCTGGAGGTGGGGATGGAGTGCAACAAATAAAGGGATAAGTAAATACACATAATTGGGGAGGACGATAGCACTAACCATTATGGGGATCAGGAAAGACATCCCATAGGAGGTGGCACCTGTGTTGAGCCATGACAGAAGTAGAGTTGAGGAGTGAGTGCAATCCAGGCATGGCTAATAGCCTGTGAAAAGGTGCAGATGGAATGTTGATTTCTGAAAATCAGTAGAATGAGTAGAAAATTGGGAAGGGGAATTATGTAAAGTAAGCCTGAAAAGACAGGAAGGAGCTAGATCGTGAAGGGCTCTAAATGCCCAATAGAGAAATTTATAGTTTTTCCTAGAGGCAACGGATGGAGCCATTGAAGGTTCTTGAGCAGGGCATCAATAGTACTAAGATTTGTAGTTGTTGTTGTTAGCAAGGTTATTCTGGGACTCTGTAGAGAATCTCTCTCTATTCTTGAGAGAAGAGACTGAGGAGTAGAGTTAAGAAGCTATTGTAATAGTCCAGGCAAGAGGAGACAAAGGAAAGAACTAAGTTGTGAGGGGACATAAAGGGACAAATGGGTGATATTTCACAGGGGTGGCATCAATAGACTTGACAACTAATAGGATATAGGAGCCAAGGAAGAGGGAAGAGTTGAGAATGACTCTGAATTTGCTAACCTAGTGGAGGGGTGGGGAGGGCTAGAAGGCTGACTGCTCCTCCAACATGTTAGAAAAATGTGAAACAAAAATCTACTACAGGAGTGAATGAAGGAAAGCCTTTATTACGCTTCTTGGGAGAAGCAGGCACACCACACCCTAGTACCACGTGTGCACTGGTACAGTGGTAGAATCAACTTTTAAATGGTTAGTAAGATCCATACTCCACCCACCTGAGCCTGGGATTGAGCCAGCTCATCTGAGTTACATTCTTCCTGAACCACCCATCCCATGCTCCTCCATGTCATGTTAGTTCATACGTCTCATCTTCAAAAATGGAGGGTATCTCCGCACTCGGGGTGTGTCAGTTAATATTCAATAAGCTTATTGAGTAAGCTTAGTGGAGAAAAGCCTTTGCCCCATCCTTGACCCTCATGGGTTGCAGCTGGTTTAGCCTCCAGGGTTCTTTCTTAAGGAACTGGAGAATGTTTGGGGCACTTTTTGATTGGTTGAGGGACTATCCACAAGATCTTGGAAGTCCTTCTCAGAATTCCCTTGTTGTGGAAACCTAACTTCTAATCCTTTCTCACGAACAGAAATGGGAAAGTTTGGAGTAGCACTGCACGTATGGGGGAAGATCATAGGATTTTAAATTTTCTGGCCAGTATCTTAAAAATCACTGAGTATAACTCTGTCATTTTGCAGATTAAGAAACTGAGGTTCAGAGTTGTGCCTGAGGTAGGATTTGAATTAATGTTTTATTGACTCTAGATGGGCTCTCTCTCTGCTCTCCCACATCCACTCTCAGTGTTCCTTGTTTAGGGAGTAATTCTTTTCCCTTCCTTTTCTCTATGTCCTGACTGAGCTGTCATTGAGAAGGGAATGGAACCTTTGCTGGGGATGGGAAATACTTTGATTTTCTCTCTCTATCCCCATTGCCTCCTAGTCAAACCAGGTGTTTTGTACATAGTAGAGACTTCATAAGTGTGTATTTAATCAAATAAGGAATATTTGAATAGGAAAGCCTCGAAGGCTCTGAATCAGTCACACTGTGTGCCTACTTCCCCCAATTCACCCCTTAATCATTTTGCCCAGTTGAAATGAGTTAAATACTGAAGGCAGGTTTGGCTGGAAAAAGTAATTCTCAGAAAGGCACACTGATGGGTAGATATGGATGGTAATTTGGACTGACTGCATATATGAGTTTTTTTTTTTAATGCCATCTGCCTTAGAAGCCTCTATCTTCCCCTGGTGAGCTGCCCTTCTGAATCACTGCCCAGATGACAGCAAGGTCATGGTGGTCAGGATGGAATGTACATATGGATGATTCTCCCCATTCAATTTGGAATCAGAGACCCTAGATTTGGATCCAGTCTATGTTACTTGATTCCTACAATTAACCTTTCTGAGACTACCTTCCCTTAAATGTAGTTTGAAAGGACTGATAGAGTTGGAGGGTTAGGGTTAGAGTTGGAGTCTAACCCTAAATCTTTAAGGTCCTTTCTAGGTCTGAACCCTGTGATTTTGAGGGAATTAAATGCTTATAGATCATAGTTCTGGAGCTTAAAGGGACTTCAAAGGATATCCAACTCCCTCATTTTACCTTTGGGAAACTGAGGCACAGGGAGTTTGAACGATTTGCCTAAGGTCACAAGGCAGTTAGCAACAACAGAAGAATCTGAAGCCGGTTTCTCTATCTTCAGCCAAACTATTTGAATACTTTCTGTTAGGCTCACTTTGGACTCATTCTGTCAGCACAGGGAGATTTTAGGGTCATCATAATTGACTAGGGTTTTTCACACATCCTACTTACTCCTGAAACCCACAGACAAATAAATTGTTTGGAGCTTCTCTAGAGAATTCCACCATCCTGAAAATTCACATAAGACAAGATTCACCTGTTGTGGTCCCTGTATCTAAGAGTGAATCTTCAGTAGTCCCAGAATACGGCATTCACATGTCCTAGCTTAACAGAATATTGCTGGGTGAACGAACCTTCAACCTTGCCTGAGATTGTTCCTGGAAGTGTAATCAGTAGAAGCTGAGGACTCAGCTGGTAGCGAGCGTCTGGTATTTGTCTATTTCTCCCTCTGACTGGCAACAGCTTCAGAATCAGCACTGGAAAGGTAGCTGTTCCAGTTCTGCATCTTATGATGGATGGAGGAGGTTTAGGGGTAGGGGCAGTGGATGGAGACAAGTAAAATGGCTTTTTAGTTTTTAATACCCTAAGGGAAGCTACAGGGCAGGGGTTCTTGGCACTTTTTTGTGTCATAGACCCCTTTGGCAGTCCAATGAAGCTTATGGACCCCTTCTCAGCATCATGTTTTTAAATGCATAAAATAAAGTATATAGTATTACAAAGGAAACCAACCATACTCAAATAGTTATTAAGTTAAAAAACCTTCATGGACCCCAAGTTAAAAATCCCTGCTCTAGATGGTATAGAGTATAAATTAAGTACTTGTGGAAGGTGAGTTCAAGACTTTGGGAGAGAGGAGATAGGTTGTAATGGATAGAGAGTGAGGCTGGAAATTGAGACCTCTGTGGTTCTCGAACATTAGTCTTGGGACCTTTTCTAAATTCTTAAAAATTATTAAAGACTCCAAAGAACTTTTATGTAATTGGATTAGATCTAACGATATTGTTCTCAGGTACTCCCTATGCTTGACCAAAATAAAAAACCAAAATAAAATGAACCAAAAAAAAAATCCTACCAAAACCAATGGAAATATTTATATATGAAAAACCAACAGATGTATGGGGAGGGAGAACCCAGGCAAATTCAATGGATGAAGGGCATAAAAGGCAATCTGCCCTGGGGGCATTCATCTTGGAACAGAAAGACAGCCCTTTCCTTCTAGAGTCTGGTCTATACTTGAACAGCAGGCTGATTCCCTAACCTGAGGGAGTTGGTGGTGGTCACAAGGTCAGTTGGGCCCCAGGCCACCAGCAACCAGAGTAGTGGGCAACCAGACCATGAGCTGGTATTCCTTCTACCATGGCCAATTTTCCAACTAAGAGATGAGGAAACAGGCCCATGAGTGACTTTCCCAAAATCACATAGTGCTAGCAAATGGAAGAACTGAGACTGTCCTGAAATCTCCTACCCCCAATCCCCAACTGCTGCTTTCCTTTGAGATGACACATTCCATATGAAAGTGTACTGATAAAGTTAAAAGCATACCCTAACCACGTCATGCATCCTTCCTGCCTGCTCCTTTCCACGGGCTGCTCATGGGAGCACTGCACATGCACATTGGAATGGAATTGGAAACTTCCTACCACTTCCAAAGAAGTTCAACATCAAGGTTAGGCTCCTCATCACAACCCCCCCTGTGACATGCTTCTGGGTCCCTCACTAGCATCATTCTGCAAGTTCAAACGTGAACTCAAGATGACAAATGATTTCTGTAATACAGTCTTTGACACAAATCATTTCTGATTGCTGGGGACCCTGTGAAACCTTGAAGGCAGAACTGAAGAGAGAAGAAAGAACAAATCCTGGGGAAAGGAACAAAAAACCCTCCCCCAAATCCCCCAGCTGAGTTCTCATGGAGGAGACCCCAGTGCCCAGAAACTAGCAGAAGGAAGTGCTAATAGCCAAACAGAACATTTTCCAAATGGGGAATCTATTGGGAATATACCCATATGGCGGTATTTCTCGTCTCACAGAATCTTAAGCAACATTTGAAGTGTTTTCAGAACCTAGCAAGAAAGGCTCTATGAAATTTCGTTCATTTCACTTTTATTCTCTCACTTGTGGTCTCACAGTTGGAGGCTGTTTGAGCCCCAGCCTTTGCTACTGATTTCCTTTGGAACCTTGGGAAAGTTACTTACCTTCTCTGGGCCTTCATATCTTTGTCTCAAAAAAATGAATGGAACTAGATGACCTCTAATGTCTCTCTTAGCTCTAAGTCTTTGATCTTCTGTAGAATAGCAGCTGACCGTTATATAAAGCTTTATAAAGTTTACAAAGCATTTTAATCACTTTATTTCATTTGAACCTCGCAATAGTCTCTTGCAAGGTAGGTCCACAGATCATAATAATAGATTATAGATCTAGACTTGAAAGGGAGTTTAGATGCCATTCTGTCCAACCCCCTCATTTTGCAGATAAGGAAACTGAGGCTTGGGATTCTTAAGTGACTTACCCAAGGTCACAATGGTAGTAATCATTAGAGTTGACATTTGAACCCAGCTTCTCTGACTCTAGCAGCTAAGTGGCACAGTGGACAGAGTGCCAGGTCTGAAGTCAAGAAGGCTCATCTTCCTGAGTTCAAATCTGGCTTCAGACACTAACTAGCTTTGCAAGTCACTTAACCCCATTTGCCTCAGTTTCCTCACCTGTAAAATGAGCTGGAGAGGGAAACAGCAAACCACTCCAGTATCTTTGCCAAGAAGACATCCAATGAGGTTATGAAGAGTTGGACGTGCCTTAATCAATTGAACAACAACAACAACTTCAGAATCCATGCCCAGCCATCTATCAATTATGTCATGCTGGTAGTATAGGCATTGTTGTTCCTAATATGAATGTGAAGAAACTGAGGTTTGTAAGGGTTAATCACACTGCCCCAGGTCACCCAACTCATGCTGGAAATGGGATTTGAACTCTAAGGCCAGCAATTTATCTACCACGTTGTGCTAGCAGGTTTGGCCCAGTAAGGGAAATCCAGTCCCTCTTTTCTCCCTTCAAATCCCCAAAAGGATATAGTGGCTTCTCTACCCTCTGCAGTTGGTGTGGGAAGTCATTGGCCTCGAGAGGCTGGCATGGGACAATGGTGGGCATTATTTTAGAACCTACCCCCAAACATGAATGTGCTTCTCTGTTTTGCCCACCCTTCTTGGAATCCTTTCCCCATGTTTTTCAAACTATCTATTTCCTACTCATCCATTTGGGCACTGATTGAGTCCCATCTCCTTGATGAAGCCTTCCCCAGCTACTCCAGCCCCCAGTTATCTTTGTTCCTTAAACTCCCCTAGTCCCTATTGGCGGCTGCACTCATCTGGCACCATATGTATACTTCCTGCTATTACTGGTTATCTTGTTTGTCTATTTTATTCTTGCCTTTTATTTTTATAATAGCCGTTACTCTTTAACTCATACCCCCATACCAATTGAACCCTCCCTTGCAACTAAGGAAGACAGCTAAGCATAACCCACTGATAACGATGAGCAACTTTCTTGAAAGAGACCTTGGAGGTCTCCTGCTTCAACCTCTTCATTTTATGAATGAGGAAATGGAGACCCAGAAAGATGAAGACACCTGTCCAGGGTCACACACTGCGAGACCTGTGATTTGAGCTCAGGTCATGTGACTTGTGGAGGCACCTAGGTGGCTCAGTGGCTAGAGCACTGGTCCTGGAGTCAGGAAGACTTTAGTTCAAATCTGGTCTCAGACACTTACTAACTGTGTGACCCTGGGCTAGTCGCTTAACCTCTCTTTGCCTTAATCCACTGGAGAAGGAAATGGCAAACCGCTCTAGTGTCTTTGTCAAGAAAGCCCCCTCGTGAAGACTTGGACATGAGTGAACAACTGAACAGCAATATGTGACTCGTTACCCCTTCCATTAATTAGTAAGCTATGGTTTGTTCATTCACCATTTGATGGGCACCTACTTATTTCCAGTTCTTTTGCTTCTTAATTATCTTTTCCTCAGCATATGGCCTTGCCTCGCCAATTAGTGTAGACTTTAAAGTCCTATTCTGATATCTCATTGTATACTAAGGCACCCCAAGTTTGGATGTGGGAGTAAGCTGGTAAAGTTTTAAGAGCATGATCCTGGTGATGGATTCTGAAGACCATCCCAGCTAAGTGTGGAAAGGCTCATCACCGGATTGGGTGCAGAGGGATGAATTGTTTGGCCATGGCAACTCTTGAAGACTATCATTATGGTATCATGGGGTGGGCACAGTATCTTTGGAGTGAATACTCATGACAAAGAAACCAAAGATATATGAAGTAGGGAAACAATGAGTTGTCTCCCCAACTAGCTATACCCTCCCTGAGATCATAGATATCTTCACATTCTTTACAATGTCTAGCCCAGATCCCAGTACAATGTCATCTCAATCCATGGGTGTAAAATTTAATTTAATTATAGAGCAACATTCTAATATAAAGTATGTATCTAACCCCCTTCTGATACATGAATTCAGGTGAAATTAGGTTCAAATGGACAACAAAAGGAAATTGTGGCTGGGAAAGAAGTCTCCAAAGGGCACCCTGAGGGGTATGGCTCATCATACACTCTTCAATTCCTTCAGTACCAAAGACCAGTGTGGTATACGTGATGGAAAGATCACTGGTTCTGTCTTCAAAAGACTTGGGTGACAGTAGGGGTTCTTACCCTGGGATCTGTAAGCTTGCTTATCCAAACTCTTTTGATCACTGTATTTCAATATAATGGAAATATATATGTGTCATATATATGTAATATATATTTACATATACACATATATTTGCTATATTTATATTATTTATAATGTAATTGATTTCTTTTGTAATTATGTATATTTAATACATTTAAAAACATTGATTCAGAGAAAGTGTTCATAGGTTTCACCAGACCACCAAAGGGGTCCCTGACACTAAAAAGGTGAAGAAATCTTGGCTTAGCATCTCAACTCTGCTCCTTTCTAGCTATGTGACTAAAAGTCTCATTCTTTCTTTGGGCCTCAGTGTTCTCCTCTATAAAGTTAAAAGGTTCAGAGGAGATGAGTTCTAAAATCCCTTCCAAATTACCCTTGGTCTTCCTTGGAGGCAATGCCAAGGCTTGGACCCCCAGGCTTGGGTTAGAGTGGGAGGTCATTACATTGGCTGTCCTGAGATCATAGAATCAAAAACTTAGACTCAAAGGATTTTAGCAAAACTCCTTCATTTTACAGATGAGGAAATTGTGCCCCAGAAAATTAGGTGACTTATCTAAAGCTATTTAGAAAGGTGAGATTTAAATGCAGGTTCTCTGACTCCACAATCCATGTTCATATTACTAGACCACATGTTGATGACTCCCTTATAGATGGCTGCCATAGTACCCTACAACAGGTAACCTGGAGACTGAAGAAGGAAGGTGGACAGTGCAACATTATGTGCCCAAAGCCTAAATGGAATAATCTCTAAAGATAGATTCTCTTTCCAATGCCACAGCCTGGATTCCCACATTCTGATAGGCCTATATGTGGCTTCCTTTGATGAAATCATTCTCATAATCGACTGGTCAGATAGAGGGGCATTCTGGGGTGGCTTGAAAGCCAAGAAGAACTGGTATGCTCACTCCTTGGCTTGCCTAGCCCTAGAGGAGTTGAAGAAACTAATGAGGGCTCATTCTGATGCCAATCATGCTCTCCCCAGTCACGTCCAAACATTAAGACTGAGAAGAAGCTAGAAAGGCAAATGTAGCTGCCAGAAGAACAAACATCTTAGGGCCCAAATGCAAATGCTTTCTATTTACTGAGAAAACACAGGCCTGCCTTTAATATCCACTCCCTCCCAATTCGAGCCTGGGACTGAATGATACCTCAGGCTTAGAGATGAAAAGGAGTGACAGAAAAGTGAAATGCATTCAGCCACTCATGTATTCAACTAATGAGCATTAAGTACCTACCATGTGCAGAGCAAAGTTCAGATTATAATACTCAATCAGTGAAAAAAAAAATTTATGATTGTAGCAGGCATTTTTCTAAGCTCTGAATAATAATAATAATAATAATAATAATAATAATAATAATAATAATGATGATGATGATGATGATGATGATGATGATGATGATGATAATGATGATGATAATAACAATAAGTAGTTGTTGATGTTATAATAATCACATTCAAATCTTGCCTTGGGATATTTACTATACATACATACGCACACACACACACACACATATATTTACTTGGATATTGATGATTTATGTGGATATTTACTATTGTTGTTGTTTGACCTTCATTCTTGAAGAGGACCATGACATCAGGAAGGTGAAGCCATGACTTGCAACTGAATTGGATTTAAGTGAGGCAGGGCTCTAGAAAGTCACTAGCCTCACTTTCTCCTCTGGAGCCATTTGGGTCCACTGGCAAGATATAGATCAGGATGATTGGAGATGTCCCTGATGCAGTGGGAGACCTTGGCCTTTTTAAGTTAAGGTCTTTCCTAGGTCTTTGCCTGAGGCAACAACCATTCAATGATTAAGGCTAAGTAAGAAATGAGGCAAAGAATGGCCCCTTTTTACTATATATATATACACACACACATATATACACACACATATATATACACACATACATATACATGCACATACATATACATATATACACATATACGTGTGTGTGTGTGTGTATGCTGTTCCCCCAGCGTATTTAAGTGTTTAGAGAAATATTGGCTTGTAGAGGAGGAAATGCCAGGAAGCTCTCAGTTCCAGTGTTAGGAGCTACTGCCTCTAGAAGGATAAAAACGAATGGGAGTGAGGTCTGCTTAAAAGAGATCAGGTGAGTCAGTGGGAAAACAGGACTTGAATTGCAAAGATTTAATTTGCACCCTCATTTCAAGAACGTGATAACTGAGGAAAAGTGAGGTCACTCCCTTCGCTTGAGGATGGCTCTCTCCAGGCGGGAGGCAGGAAGAGAAATGCACAGAACAGCAACTGGACCTATCACTTTACCCTTAGCATTGCCACCCTCAAGGATGGGTATGCCCCCACACAGGCTCCAGATTTTTCTCCAAGTCTGCTCAAAGAGATACTGTAATTGGACCTGGAGGGGGCCTTAGGGTCATCTGGGCCAATCCCCTAATTCCACAGGTGGCGAAACTGAGGCCCAGGGAGGTTAAATGACACATAGGCTCATAGATCTAGAGGTGGAAGGGAATCTAGAAACCATCTAATCCAACCCTCACATTTTGCAGAGAAGGAAACTGAGGCCCAAGAAGGTTAAGTGACTTGTCCAAGGTCACATAGGTAGTGTGTAGAGGCAAGAATTGAATCCAGGTCCTCTGACTCCAAATCCAGCACTCTTTCTACTGTGGCTGCCTTAGTTACCCACCTTCCTTGATTGGAGCATATGTGCTAAGGGTAAGAGGGATTGCTTGGTTCATGCCTTCTCATTTTTGTCATTGACAGCGGGACTATAAAATAGAGGCAGCCCTAGAGACTTACCCATAGCATTTCTCAAATCAAGACAATACTTATTTATTAAGCACCTGCTATGTGCTGGACATTGTAACGTGTACTGAGGATACAAAGGAAGATAGGAAAAAAGGGAAGAAGGGATAAAGGAAGGATACAAGTTTTTATTAAGCAGTGCCAGGCACAGTGCTAAGCACTTTACAAAATTACTTCATTTGATCTCACAACAACCCTGTGAGGGTAGGTGTTATTATTATTTCCCTTTTACAGTTGAGGAAATTGAGGCAGACAAAAGTTAAATGGCTTTCCCAGGGCTACCAGCTAGTAAGTGAGGCTGGATTTCAGTTTAGATCCTCCTGATTCTAGGCTCAACGCTCTATCAACTGAGCAAACCAGCTGCTGCTAGCACACTACTAGGCTTATATTTGGACCTAGGCCTTCTGATTTCAAGTCCAATGGCAATAATCTTGCTAGTGCCATAGTTTTAGTCCCTGATTTTCATGTAAGCTAACGGCTAAACCACATAGACTAGAATGTTGTCTCTTCCGCTTTTGAAAAACAAAAACAAAAAAACAAACCAAACCAAAATCAATCAAACAAAACAAAACAAAAAACAAAAAACAAAATCAAAAACAAAAAAACAAACAAACTTTAGGGACTGTTCCTGTGCACTGTCTCTTGAAATCTCTCTCATTTTAATTTCACTTCATTCTTTCTTGTTCAGTTCTCTATGGACATAGGAAATCATTACTAAGTTCCTTCATTAAAGTCTTGAACAATTGAAGAGAATTAAAATCTCTCTGAGGTTCCATCTTTAAAACTTAAAATTAGAATAGTGCTAAATGGTTATTTAGTCCTCAGTTTATAAAATTTAGGAAGGAAGGAAGGGAGGAAGGTAGGAAAGAAGGAAGGAAGGGAGGAA
>NW_020954546.1:30534150-30549334 GCF_900497805.2 Vombatus ursinus
GAAGGAAGGAAGGGAGGAAGGTAGGAAAGAAGGAAGGAAGGGAGGAAGGAAGAAAAAGAGGAAGGTAGAAAAGAAGGAAGGAAGGGAGGAAAGAAGAAAAGGAGGAAGGAAGGAAGGAAGGGAGGAAAGAAGGAAGGAATGAAGGAAGGGAGGGAGGGAGGAAGGAAGAAAGGGAGGAAGGTAGGAAAGAAGGAAGGAAGGGAGGAAAGAAGAAAAGGAGGAAGGAAGGAAGGAAGGGAGGGAGGAAGGAAGGAAGGACTTATTAATGAGTGTAGATAACCTGGAAAGGCCATCCACCTTCCAGAGAATTGGTGGTGTTATTGAGGCTCTTTCCATCCCAGTCTGCACCTGAACAGGAATCCCTTCTATAGGCCTGTGGACATGTATTCATCAGTCCTCTGCTTGTGGATGTCCAGCAAGAGTGACCTCACTTTTTGACAATTCTATTTTCAAGCAGTTTCAATTATTGGGGCATTTTCCCTTTGTGTTAAGCTAAAATCTGTCCTTCTGCTGTTTCATGAACTGTTTCCAGTTCTATTTTTCTAGGCCAAGTCAAGTAAATTTAATTCCTCTTCAATCAGTTCATCAGTTAATAAACATTTATTAAGTGTCTGCTGTTTCCAATGATTAGCATAGTACCCAGCACATAGAAGGTACTTAATAAATGCTTATTTTACTGACTAATTGACTTCCAGATACTGGGGATAAAAAAAAAAGTCTCTTTCCCTAAAGTGCTTAAGTTATAACTAGGAGAAACATCATTTGAAAATGTAAATAGATACAAGATGTCAGCAGTGTTATTTAGGCAAACAGGAAGAGCCAGAAGCTAGGGGAGGTGGAGTCGATCAGGAGGGGTTTTAACATAGCCACAATCAGAGTTCGGAGGGACATAAAATGTCATGGAGATCAAACTCCCTCATTTGTAAGATGAGGAAACTGAGGCTCTGAGAATTTAAATGACACATCCAGGGTCACACAGCTATATAATAAATTGGATGTAGAATTCAAACCAAGGGCTTCCTGACTCTAACGCCAACACTATCCACTATACCACACTACTTCTCCAAGGTGATATTTAAGGTGAGTGTTGACTTTTAAATCCTTAAAACTGTGTGTCATGAGGCCCATTAAGTCTTCTATGCTTTAAGCTGAGCATTGCCATTCTTCCATCAATCCTTACATGACACCATCTGTGGTCCCCTCACCACTTTGGTCACACCTTAGTGTATATTCCAATGTGTCAAGATCCTTTCTCAGCACCCAGAACTCAATGCAATGTAGTGATTGTAGCTTAACCAGGGCAAAATACAGTGGGATTTAAAAACCCTTCATTCTAGATATTGGGTCTCTATTAGCACAGCCTAATATTACACTAGGGCAGCCAAGCGGTCAAGTGGATAAAGCACTGAGCTTCGAGTCGGGAAAACTCATCTTCCAGAGGAATTGTCTGCATACAACAGATGCTTAATAAATATTTTTGTATTGTATTGTATCTACCACCTAAAGTATAACTTGGAGCCCCCATCTACTGACTAATCCCATTTTTTTGAGGCAATTGGAGTTAAGTGACTTGCTCAGGGTCACACGGCTAGTAAGCGTCGAGTGTCTGAGGCTGGATTTGAACTCCTGTCCTCCTGACTCCAGGGCCAGTGCTCTATCCACTGCTGCCACCTGGCTGCCTCTAACCTCATTTCCTTTTGAATGCACAGCATTTCAGTAAGTCAGGCAGGGGATCTCAGAATAATGGAATGGGTTTCCCAAAGCAATTGAAAAGCCAGAGGGCTATATACAGTGATTTTCCTCTTAGCATTGAGCCAATAAGTAAATAAACAGTATGTAGTAATAATAATGGAAGCCTATAATTTATTCAAAAGGAAGAGATTAAGTAAAGGCAGAAAGCAGAAGAGCATCTTGTGACCAGCAGTTAGTCATGTGGAAATTCATGAACTGGAAGGATCATAGATGGAGATCTGGAAGAAATCTCAGAGGCTATCTTGTCTAACACCCTCATTTTACAGATGAGAAAATTAAAGCTTAATAAAGGTAAGTGAATCACCTATGGTGACATAAATAACAAGCAACTTCAGAGACAGGATTTGACTTCCCACTTAAGAGTTGTTGCGCTTTCCACTGTGACCATACTGCCTCCCTTGGGGGTGGTGGTGGAGTGGTAATGGGGAAATTGGTGTGAAATATTTGGTTTGGTTTTATTTTTGGTTTTTGCTTTTTTTTTTTTTGGTGAGGCAATAAGGGTTAAGTGACTTGCCCAGGGTCACATGGCTAGTAAGTGTAAAGTGTCTAACGTCGGATTTGAACTCAGGTCCTTCTGATTCCAAGGCCAGAGTTCTATCTGCTGCGTCGCCTAGCTGCCCCTAAAATATTTGGATAAGGAGCAAGGAAAGTAGAAACAAAAATAACTGTGTTATAAGTTTATTTTAGACTACCTACCAGAAACATGAGTTGAATGATAACTGGTTGTGGTGACCCTGATGATCCATGGACAACCCTCCCACTTGAGAAACAGGTCTCTGGTTTCCCAGGTGGCAGTTACCAACTATGTCACTTTTTCAGGTTTTTTAGATGAAAGAAGAGATAAGACTTGGGACAGAGAAATGCTCCTCTTTAGGGAAGCCCAAATCCTGAAAACATGTTAAGAGTCAACTTCTCAAAATAGTTGGCAGTTAGGTGGTGCAGTGGATAGAATGCCAGACCTGGAGTCCAGAAGACTTGAGCTAAAAATGTGCCTTCAGGAACATACTAGCTGTGTGATCCTGGGTAAGTCACTTAACCCTGTTTGCCTCAGTTTCCTGATCTGTAAAATGAGCTGAAGAAAAAAATGGCAAACCACTCCAATATCTTTTCCAAGAAAACCGGAAATGCAGTCACAAAGAGTTGGACATGACTGAAATGACTGAACAACAGCACACTCTAATAACAGAAACATCCTTTAATTTACAAAAGGTTTAGTCAGGGGTCTTAGAGATAATGGGCTCCTTTTGAACATTCACAATGTGATTAACCCAATAAAATCTATGCACACTATCTAGGGAACATATCTGTGGCAAAGAGCGAACTATACCTCTGTTCCTTCTGGCCATTCAACGTCTTCTTAAGCAATGAGTCAAAGCCACTTTCTTTCATTCTTGTTTATATAGGGATATCTTTCATTGGATTCAATCAGGTCCAGTTTCACTAAACTCTCCTAATCCATATATTTGAATTCAATTTGACTTTACTTTGCTCTGATCTCTTTCAATTCAATTCAAGCTCAGAGGTCCTTTGGTTCAATCTGTCCCCAAATTCCGCATTTGTCTGAAGACTTTTAGAGATAGGGAGCCCATTTCCTAGCAAAGAAGCCAATTTCACTATTGAATAGTCCTGATTGTTAGGAAATTTTTCCTTCAATCAAACCTAAAGCTACTTCTTTGCAATTTCTCCTCATTGTTAACTAGCTCTTCCCCTGGGGCAAGAGTAGAGGAAATTCATTTATTCTGCAAGTGACAAGGATTCCAATATTTGGAGATGATTCACCTCCACTCTGAATCTTCTTCAGTTTATACACTCCAGGTTCCTTCAACCTGTCCTCACACACCTCACAACTCTAAGAGGTACTACACCATCCTGATGAAGTCCATGCTCCCAAAGAATCTACTATGCACCTTGTTCATAATGGATACTTAATAATATTTGTTACTGTGACATTTTTGTTGAATTTTTTGTTAAATGAATAATTTAAGTGATATAGACAGGGTTCAGATATCAGATATTGATAATAAATAACAATTTTTTGTTGAATGAAAAATTTAATTGATATTTATTCAATGAACACAACAATGGCCGATGCTTCAGCATGGCTGTCTATATGCATTCTTAGACTCTATTTCTCATCTGCTATCTAATTCAACAAAATCCAGCATTTATTAGGTGCCCACTATATGCCAGGCAATGTGCTAGATGATGGGGACACAGAATCAAAAAATTAAACAAGACCTGTGCTCAACAAGCTTATATTCTCCTTGGGGGACATAACTTATAGCCAGAGGTAGATAAGGAAATGTAAAGATATATATACAAAATAGTTAGAAGGGAGTTGTTTTTCATTCATGAACAACATGTGGCCCCATTTGGGGTTTTCTTGGCAAAGATACTGGAGTAGTTTACCATTTCCTTCTCCAGTTCATTTTACAGATGAGGAAACTGAGGCAAACAGGGTTAAGTGACTTGCCCAGGGTCACACAGCTCATAAGTGTCGGAGGCCAGACTTGAACTCAGGAAGATGAGTCTTCCTGTCTCCAGGTCCATCATTCTGTGCACTATGGCCCCACCTAACCACCCCAATTAGAAGAGGGACAGAGCAGAAATATCTGGGAAGGGGGGACGATCAGGAAAGGTCAGCTATAGTAAGTGACCTCTGGATGATGTTTGACATGTAGGACTATCCGTGTGAGACTCACATTTAGCATCATAGGCTCTAGAGCTTCAAGGGACCTCAAAGGTCATGTAGTCTAACATCTTCATTTTCAACGTGAGTAAACTGAGGCTAAGGAAGGTTGTGACTCACCCGAGGTCACACAAGTACTAAATGTCAGAGGTAAGGTTTGAACCCAGGTCCGCTGACTATAGAATCAGTGCTAAACCATCCACTGAAACATACTCCCTCCTAATAGATGGAATTTATCACTTTTTGAAAATCTATCATGGAATGGAGGTGTAATCTATCATAACATGTTGGTATTACCACTGTTCTTATCTTTCCATGAATTTTTTTCTTTGTCCCACACTTGTAATTTCATACATGCAGGGGACTCCTAGTTTGAAAATTCTCTTCACAATACAGATCAGCAACTCATTTATAATTTAGAGTTCCCCTCCCATATCCCTAATATGTTCTCCATAACTTTTAAACTTGGCATCCTTTCACTTAAAGTTTTTTTAATCTCTAAGGTAGTGATTGATGTTATGTGCAATAGCAGAAAAGGTCTAAATGTAAAGATCATAAATGACTTAGGTTGTCTCTTCCCAGAGTCACTGTTTCAAAATTTTTCTGGTCTGGCTAGTGGCTCCAGCCACTTTGACGGCACCACTCCAAGCAATCAATTGGCCCATCCAGCTCTGTCATCCTAATGACCAACTGATTTCTTGTTGATCAAAGCAGCCCAAGACCATTGGGATCAATCTGTCAGCTCAGATCTCAGCTTTCCACCCACCATCTCCTCTAGCTGTTCTGAACAGTCATGCCTCATTCTGCTCAGGAGGCTGATGAAGCTGGCTATAGAACGGCCCCAGTGAATTTGTGGGGGGCCCAGTTCTTCAACGCTGCATGATACAGTATGGAAAGAACACAGGATTGAGAATCAGATGACCCAAGTTCAAATTACCAGTGTGACCATGGGAAAGTCATGGATCCTCTCTAGGCTTCAGTTTCTTCATCTAAAATGAGATGGTTGGGGGCATCCAGGTGGCACAGTGGACAGAGCACCGGCCCTGAAGTCAATAGGACCTGAGTTCAGATCCGGCCTCAGACCAAACACTTGACATTTACTAGCTGTGTGACCCTGGGAAAGTCACTTAACCCTAATTGCCTAAAATAAAATAAAATAAAATAAGATGAGATGGTTGGACTAGATGGTCTCTGAAGTAGTTTCTAGATCTATGATCCTATGTTTTTTGCTTCTTTACTAGGTTCTTGGTGTTTGGGAAATGACAGGAGTTGAGGAAGGAATATATAGGACCTTCCAAGGTTCCTTCCCACTGTGAATGCATAATCCTATGATTTTCCTGGTCACAAGGAAGCTAACCACTGTCAACCCTTAGTTCATGAGTTTGTTCTTAGAAAGACAAACAAAATTAGTCTGAATGTGAGTGTTTATTTCTCTCAAAGCTTATGCATGGAAGCTCATCCAAAGATGGACAAAGAGGATTTTTATATATTCAGAGCAATTCCGTCTCACCCCTCCCTCCCTTCCTGGCTCAGGATGCCTATGTCAGTCAAAATTATGGTCTCCAAATGTTTAACCATGATATGAGAAAGGAATTTCTTAAGTGAATATGTTGTAAATACAATGATAGGAAAATGTTAAAGTGTCAATTGAAATTATAGATCTAGGATGTCTGTGTTTTTTTTACCATTAACATGACATAACATAGTGTATGTCCGTAAAACACTAAGGTAAGAAAAGTTCCACTATTTAAGGTAGTGTTGGGGTCAAGGTGCCTTAGTGGTCATAAACATAAGAATGCTCTTGGTCAGTTTCAGCTGTTGACACAGGAAGGGGCATTCTGGGTTCACTTAGAGAGCAACACAATGCAAAGCATTATGGTAGATTAAGCCCAGAGATGGCTGAAATGTCTCTCTTGATTGGCCAATCCAGATTTTAGGCCTTTCTCAGGTACTGAGGTTCAAAATGATTTGGAGAAGGGTCTACACCAGTATACTTTTCTCCCTGGAAGCTTTCCAGAGAGAATCACTTTGTCACAGCACAGGCCACTCTGAAAAAATAAAAGGCTATTGTGTGACAATTATTACAAAAAGAAAAAAAAGGTCTAGGGAAGTGTTAAGAGATCACTGGTTCAATAAGCATATGAAAGCCCAATGAAGACTTCACGCCATTAACTCAAATTACTGAGCTATAAGACTGCCCAACCTTTCTTTCTCCTTAAACCAGTACATCAAGGAGGAAAGAAGCGTTCATAGAATTATTAAAAAGATTCAATTAATGTGGACTATTTTGCAGACAGCCAATCTCTGACAGAATAATTAAAATATCAAAAGTGCATTAATTGGTTGCTAATTAACGTTTCTCTTTTCTTTAAGAGGCAGAGACAGTACAGAGAAGCCATCCACCCGCCTGGGTGCTGGAGGCTGTCCCTGAGCCTGTTTTTCTGGAGCTGAATGAGGAAAAAAAGGACCAAATCCAGAACTTTGAGGCTCCAGAGGAGGGCAGATAAAGTGGAAGTGAGTGGGTAAGTCACCTGGGAGACACCAAGTAGGCAATGGGGGAGACAGAATGCTGATAACTGGATAGAGTGCTGGACTTAGAATCAGGAAGACTTTGGTTCAAATCCTTCCTCTGACATTTACCCATTGTGGGACCATGGGCAAATCACTTAACCTCTCTATGCCTCAGTTTCCTCATCTGTAAAAGGAAGGGGTTGGACTTAATGATTTCTAAGGTTCTCTTTAGGGATGAGTCCTCAGTGATCCAGATCCCTAAGTTACCCCACACAGTCCTTCTTGTCCTTCTTAACGCTAGCATTTTTATCTATCTATCTATCTATCTATCTATCTATCTATCTATCTATTTATTTGTTTTAACCCTAGCATTTTAAGATACTTGCTTGTGACACCTTTATGTCCCCATTCCTTCCCCTTTTTTCTCTCCTTTCAGACTGGCAAATATCATGGAGCTCCCACTGAAGGTTAAGTTCCCTTTTAATTCTTTGGTGTTTGTTGCTTGAAAGAACTTCCTTCCCTTTAGGACCAAATCAGGTAAATCCACCTCCCATCACCCCAATGTCACTTTCAATGTATACTTCCCAGCATATCACTCAGTGGCCATTCAAAAGGTGGAAAGTCCGAATTCACCATTCCAGGGTTCCATTTCCTGAGGCCATCAATGCCCCTTCCTTCCATCAGAGACATCCATTAGAGGCACTCCCCAATTCTGAGAAAAGGTGGTTGAAGCTCAGGAGTCCATTAACCTTGCCAGTGTCTAGTGGCTTCCTGGGCTCTCTAACAGCTATTAGCCAGCAGAGATTGGGGGGGGAGGGATAGAAACAATGAACAGAGGGTTGGAGGTGGGTTCAACCCAAGCATCACCTTCTTCATGAAATCTTTCCTAGTCTCCTCTAGTATAAGTAACTACTTCTGTATATGTCTCATTCTCCCTACTCAATTGTATGTTATTTGAGAGCAGAGAGTGTTTTCATCTTTGAATCCACAGTGCTTAACATAGTGCCTTTTACAGAGCAGATGCTCAATAGATGCTTGCTGATTTCTATCAAGTTCAAAGAATTTTAATCCATTTAAAAATTTGCAACACTGGAAAAGAGTTGAGAAAACGTATCTTAGGCTCTACCCTGAGAGATTCTGGGTGTGTAATCATGCACACACAGTTTAGGGTCCCATCAAGCTCTAAATCTATGATCTTCTGTCATTAACATAGCACTTTATCTCCTTTGAGCGACAACCCGATGAGGGAATGATTGGCATTGTTAGACCCACTTTACAAATGGACCTGCAGCTGTTATTTCTTTGTTGTTTGTTTGTTTTTTTGGTGAGGCAATTGGGTTTAAGTGACTTGCCCAGAGTCACACAGCTAGTCAGTGTTATATGTCTGAGGTCACATTTGAACTCAGGTCCTCCTGAGTCCAGGGCCTAGCTGCCCCTGTTATTTCTTCAGTAAAGCAAACTTTCTCTGCTTTGCAGGTCAACATTTTCTCTGCAAGTTTTAGAGAGTTGCCTAGAGCTCAGAAAAAATAAGTGACTTGCCCAAGGTCACAGCCAGCATGTGTCAAAAGCATGAGTTGAACTCAGGTCTTCCTGGTTTCAAGGTCAGATCTCTATTCACTAATCCCTATGTGTTTTTTTTTAAGCTTAAGTTTTGTAAGTTCCCTATGAACCTATATTACTCTTCCTGTATCTTCCAGACTCCAAGGCCAGCTGTCTAGCCACTACCCCAGATGAAATTGAACAGAGAATTACAGGAACTTAAGACCATAGGTTTGGAGCTCTACAGGTGAGACAATTAAGGCATAGAATTGTTAAGTGACTAATTCATGAGCATACATCTCAATAGATATTGAGATGAGATCTGAAAGTCCCGTTCCACTTTACCATTTATGAGTTCAAATTTGGACATGTTCAATTTGAGATAACAGACTAACATAAAGGTGGAGGTGTCCAGCAAATGGTTGACATTTGGGGACTAGCGCTCTAGAGGAAGATCATGGTGTTAGGATGAAAAAGTATCTATTTGGGGCTCGAGTAAAAATTAAATGAAAACCATGAGAACATTAAAAAGAGAGTGCAAAGGGAGGAAAGAAGAGGTATTAGGAGAGAGGCGTGAGGATGGAGCCTTCCAGGATGACTACATGTCAAGGGTCAGGTGAAGGTAAAGAGCCATTCAATGAGAAAAGAAAAGAGTGTTTAGAGAAGTGGGAAGAGAGCCACTGGAGAGCTAAGTCTCAGAAGTTGAGGGAAGATTGTTAGGGAGAAGTCAAAGGAGTCAAATGCTACAGTGGAATCAGTGAGACTCAGGAATTCATAGGCCCCATGATAAGGCAACACCTAGCCATGGCCTCTACACCCTCCTTTGATAATGTGGCCATGGCTTCTTAATGTGATTCTCTTGGGTCCTCAGGCCACATATTTATGGGAGTATAGATTTAGACCTGGAACGAACCTTAGAGGTGATCTAGTCCAACACTCTTCCATTCACAAAAGACTTACCCAAGGTCATTTGGATGGTAAGTAGAAGAGCTGGGATTTGTACCCAGCTCCTCTAACTCCAAATCCAGTGCTCTTACTACCATGCTGCCTTGCCTCTCTATAGAATTTCCTAATTGCATAAAACTTAAAGTTCATCTGCTTCCACAGTGGCTCAGAGGACATTTTTTTTTTGGTGTGGCATACATTGATAAAGGTATATGTTGTCTCCTTTGATAAAAAGCAAACTTGAAAACAGAGACTCCTTCATTTTCATCTTTATGTTCTTAATATCCAGCACAGGGTCTGGCCCATTTTCATTCATCCATCAATCTCTCTCTCTCTATCTCCCAGTGAGAAAAATTCTACCAATAAAGTCATCAGCTCTGCAACTCATGGTCTTAGTGGCAATTCACTGTCCAGCAGCTAGGGGCATAATTTATAGAGGTCTGCTTTGGAGTCAGGAACACCTGAGTACAGGTACTTACTAACTGTGTGAGCCAAGACAAGCCTATTAACCTCTGTTGGCCTCAGTTTCCTTATTTGCAAAATGAAGGTGCTAGATAAGCTGGCCTCTTCAGGTTCCCCACCTAGCTCTGTATGTATGATCCTATTTCTCTCCTCAGCATCCCATCTTGTCTCCCTCTTCATCCATCCATCTTAGAATTCATATCCTCACCAACCCACATTCCCTTAAGGCCCCCACCCTCTGCTGCTTCTGGGAAAATAAAGATTAGAGCTCAGCCTGTGGCTCTGTCTGAAAAATGAGATGTGCTCTTTGTGATGGAGGAAGACTGAAAAGCCGGATAATTGAAGTGTCTGTGAACATGGTACTGGAACATCGTCTGAATGGGCTCACAATGCAGCCAGAATTAAAAACTCATCACTGGCAGCCTCCTGGCCCCATGTTGCTGCCAATTCCCTCAGCCTGGTTTAAAGTGCTATGTGAAAAGCCGCATTTCCCAAGAGTTAACAAATCTGAAAGGAGAACAAAAAAAGCAAGAAAGAAAGAAAGGAAAAAAGAAAAAGGCCTCTATTCAGTAGTTTTTCCCTTAAAGGGAAAAATGAGAGGTAGTTTTTCTGGTAACCCAGTTTCCAAGGTCTGTCATTACAGTGCTCCAGGAGGTCTAGCCCCCTGCAGGGACCAATATGGGTGAGCAGGCTGGGACAAGACATGTTAAATGCTTCAACTGACAGTGGTTGGGGGAAAGGGAAGGCATTTAATTGGTTCATGATCAGCTCCATCTCTGCTGCCAGGCTAGGGATCCCTGGAGTTCTCCTCTTGCCAAGTCTCTCCTTCCATGTTCTGCCTGATGAAATGACTGGTTTTGGAATTTTGAAGATTTCCCTTTAAACTCTGGGCCCTCAAAGCCTGTGGGGACTGGGTAGCCCCTATATGCCCTTCACATTCTGTCCTTGGGTTCTACAATCCATGGAGAATCAGTAAATGACTGAGACCCATAGAATATAAGAGTTTAGAAGTTATTTCTGCACATCCCCAGTTTTATAGGTGAATAGTATGAAGTCATGGAAAGAGTGCTAGCTATACTTGGAGCCAGTAAGCCCTGGGTTCAAGTCTTGCTACTAATACATATTGGTGTGTGACCATGGGCAAGTCATTTGAGCTCTCTAAACCTCATTTTCCTCATCTGTAAAATGGAGATCATAATGCCTGTAATATCCTCATCAAAGGCTGCTGTGAGGATCAACCAAATTATTAAGAATCTCTTTAATTCTGATTATTCACCTGTCTGGAGAGTTTTGGAAACCCTAGATTACTGGAAGGATTCTTAAGCATTCTGTGTCATAGAGCCTTTTGGCGATCGATGAAACCTATGGACCTCTTATCAGAATCATGTTTTTAAATGCATAAAATAAAATACACAAGATTAAAAAGGGAAACAACGGTGAGGAAAAATCAAGATGTAACGTTTCTCTCCATCCAAAATCATGTACTCCCTGAAATATGTTTGGGTTCTGTGGGCCCCAAGTTAAGCAATCCTGCAAATGTCAGCTGTTATCGATGCCAGAGGAATCCAAGGAACAGTGGATAAAGAGCTGGCCTCAAAGTCAGAAAGAATTGGGCTCAAATTCTGCTTTTGACTCATACTGGCTATGTGACCTTGGGCAAGTCACTCACCTCTCAATGCCTCAGGAAGCTCTCTAAGACTATAAAATCATCTTCTTTATTATATCATAATATCATGTTATATCATATATGGTTATGATTATGGAAATGCTTGTTTTATTCCATAAATTAAAAACAAAGTAAATAAAACACAAAGTAAACAAAACACTTCTGTACAAACTGCACAGAAGTTCAAATATGCATCGGAAGGAGTTTCTTCACTGGCTGTTGTTGTTATTGTTTTTTTTTTTTTTTTTGTCCTTCATTCTGGAAGAGGACCATGACATCAGGAAGGTGATTCCATGACTTCCAAGTGAATTGGATTTAAGTGAGGGAGGGCTATGCAAAGTCTCACTTCCTCCTCCAGAACCATCTGGATCCAGTGGTGAGATATAGATCAGGATGACTGGAGATGGCCCCATTCACTGGCTATTTCCTAGATTAATGAAACAGATCTAGTTAAAAAAAATACTATATAAAAGGGAACTGCTCTAAGGCAGGAGTAAGCTGGTAAATTTTAACACTCCACTCTCTGGGGGAAATTACGTATGTGTTACACATTGTTCAGTTTAATCTGCACGATTAACATTTTCTTCATCACTTTATTAAGTATAGATGACCAACAAAATGGCAAATCAAACCTTGATTTGTAGCATTTGCTGATTTCTGAGGTGTAAATGTTCACACTGAAAATTTAACAATTTGCCCTCAGCTGTTTGAGCTGTCACCAGCACACCCCTGGTGAAGGAAGAGACTTACTCAAGGTCACATGGTGAGTAAATGACAGGTTGACATGGAGATCTCCCAATTCCCAGGCCAACGTCAGTCACAACTGACAGGATCAAATAGGAAAATCAGGATCAAAGAACCTCAAGGATAAAAGAGCCCTTAGAGGCCAGAGAGTTCACACTGTTTGTTCAGTGACCCTGATGAAGGGCCACCCAGCCTTTGCTTGAAGACCTTCTGGGAGGGGGCAGCCCAACCTACTTTTGAACAGCCCAGTCATAAGTAAGTTTTCGTCCAACACGGAGCCTAAGTCGATTTGCCTTGTTCCTCTACCCACTATGTGGTAGTTCTTCTTCAGTCTAAAATCCTCAGCTCCTCACATTCCTTCCGCTGATCCCCATATGAGCACTATAATAAAATGGCATTGCATTCATGATACTCTTCCTATTTGAAAATAATGTCCATATTCACTGTCAATAAAGAATAGTTTTGGGGAGCGTTTCCACCTGGGAAATGAGCTGGCACTGATCCACATGCCCATAATATACCCCAGTGTGCCATAACCACACATTTGTGACATTAGTAGGGGCTACGATTACCATCTGTGATAACAGGCCATATCCCAGTTAACTGGCCCACATAGGGGGTATAGATCATGACCTTGACCTTATTAGATCCATGGTTTAATTAGCAGAACTAAACAACCCCCACACAGCATTCACAGCTCAGGATACAGACAGCCCAGTAAAGACCTAATATGGGACTCTAGTTATAAATGTAGAGGCAGACAATCAGAGAAGCATAGTTATAGACTCATAGAAATTACAAGATTCTTTGCATATCACAATATCACCCTCTTAATGAATAGATGGAACGAAGTGAATTTGTACACCAAAGGAAAAAATAATGTCATAAAAGGATGTTCTGTGGAAACACATGCTACGCCTGACAAATTGTCAGCCACCATTAGCTCTATACTTGGTTGAATTCAGTTTGCAGAGCTGCAAGTAGGCTGGAGTGAGGGGGTTTTGTCCCAGGGCACTGAATATGAAAGGATGCTGATAATTCTTCTATTACTTCAGCTGGTAGAAACAACTGAGATGAGTCCATAGTTATCAAGAATAATTAATTAAGCTGGGAAACTACCACATGGAATGCTTCCTTTCTACCTTCTGTCTTCCATTTACCTTCCAGATGCTTTGTAGTCCTCCTCAGGCCTTGCAGCATAGCCACAGCCCTTGTTCTCAACCCTGGCCCTCTCATCCCCACAAAATCTGCTGTATTGTCAACACATTAGCTGGCCTAGATTGATTGCTACCCTGGACAGCTCCATCACCACCGTACCCATCTTTTTGGTGACTGGCCTGACAAATCAGTCTGCAGGTGATATCTTCTCACCATATTCAAGGTCAAGGGTATGAGCACTGGTCTAGGATCTGGGTACCTCTAAAGATTAAGTGTTTGGGAAGGGGGATGTCATTTGATATACCATGGAGGAACTGGCCTGACATTTGGGAAATGGGCTTCCCCTTCCTGGTGCGGCAACCCTACTGGTCATGTTGCTAGGCCTAGGGGCCTAGGCCACAAGAGAGACAGCTGTGATACTAGTTATTCCTTGACTCAACTTGAAATGGAGAAAAAAGGGGTCTAAGATATGTGAGTCAGGACTTCATGGGGTACTAAAAAAAGGTAAAAGTGCTTTTCACCATTTTGGGGACTAAATTGGGATCTAGTGGATTTCTATACTCTAGGTATACTAATGCAAAGCCTACCAAAGTACTATCTAACATTAACCTCTGAAGTGCCCTCATCCCATGGTTTCAAGGCTGGGTCTCTCCATTTTCTGAATTTGTCTTTTAAAAATGAGTAGAGGGTCTGATTTGTACTTGCCTTGGGCAGGTTTCTATGGTTCTCAGGTTCTCTCTTCAAGAACTTTACTGCTTCCTTTGTCTCATCCTATCTCTTTGCTCTTCATTTGGATTCTGTTCTTAGAACTGGCTTCCTTGATACATTAGGGCTCCTAGGCCCTCATCTGTACTTCTGAGATTCTGGCTATTCTGGCTCTTCTCTCCAACTACACAGTTTTGGATATTCCATTATGTACATTCATGTCTGCTTGCCATTTCTGCTCTAAGTACCCACAACCCAGTTCCCTTTTTCCTGCTTGCAGTGAACAGCTACTCTCAATCACAGGTGACTCAGCCATTGACCCCTGAAAAGCTGATATTGACTGTCTAGACATGACAGCAGGGACCTTTAAGATGACCTATTCCAACACTCTATTTTACAGAGAAGGAAACTGAGAAAAGACAAAGCTTTCAGAGTATATAGATCTCTCTCTCTCTCTCTCTCTCTCTCTCTCTCTCTCTCTCTCTCTCTCTCTCGGATATTATTGCATGATCTCTTATACCTCTATGTCCTTATCTTTGAACTGGATATAATTAATGTCATAAATAAAAGACAAAACTCCATCTCAGAACAGTCAAAAAATAAATCCTCTGGGTCTGTATTTTAATCTTCTCTGCTCAATTTTTTTTGGAACTGAATTGATGATTCTTATTGAATGGAAGTGTGTTTGTATTTCTGCAAGTAGATTTGCACTCCACAAGTCTTGTTATTTAATACCAAGGCCCCAGATTTGGTGAAAACTGTTTTGTTTATGTAGGGAAACAACAAGGTGTTTTGCTGTCCAATCTACTGACCAAAATAAGGGATTTTGTTTTTGACAAATATACACAAAAAGAAGAATATGGACCAGTGGGTGAAGGTTGATGTCCTTGCTTTATCCACTGTTCTTCTCTTAGCTTCATTTGCCCATCAAAGAATGTATTGGGAGGGAAGAGAGGCTCTTCAATCTCCCTCCCTTCTACTTATACAAACACACACACACACACACACACACA